>NW_024884253.1:39785507-39991326 GCF_019232065.1 Centrocercus urophasianus
CTTAAGTATGTCTTACGAAATTGAAGGTAAGTTTTCCATGCCAGAATGGTTACTTTTCAACACTGCTTTTCAAACTGGTCTACCTTCTCAAAACGCTAGTTGCAGCACTTGATGCTCAACTTTTAGCAGCGCATGCAGCCAGACAGGTTAACATGTTGCCTACATTCATGTTAAGATAAGCAGCAAAGACCATCAAGAAAGAGAGGAGAAAGGAAATCTAACTTTGAAATGAATTAGTTCTACGGGATTACCCTTTGCCAGTAAAGCTGTTTTAAGCAGAATCACACAGGAACAGACGACACAGAAGCTTGCAACAACTTGGGAGAGTGTAATGAATCCCAGCAATAGACATCAATGTTTCCATTCAGAAAGAGAAACGTTACTTTCCCCACACTCCTGCTTCTTTGAGCCACTCTAACAAACGCTTGGCTCTTCTACATATTTTGCTCCCCAAGGGTCCTACTTGCACAGTAGCTGGTCTTTCTGCTTCTCTAAGATGCAGCAGATTGAAAACAAAATGAAAAGTAAAACTGAAAGAACTATTGATGGGTAGTGGATAATTTTTTAAAGTAAATGTAGTGTCTTTCTTTTGTTCTTGGAATACATTCACGGTAGCCTTGAAAGTTAGCTTTCAGGTGGGAAGTAGGTCAAAATATACGCCAAGAGAAGTGAACAGAACATTTCTTTACTCACCCACAAAGATTTTAAAATCTGGATTCACAACTATAGCCAGCATTGTTTTATTTTAGAAGTGCTTAGCTTTTCCTTCTTAGGAGACAACACCCTTCTCAGCCCTGCTTCCCAACCCAAATCTTGTGAGATTGGGTTTCTGGCCAGTTTAACCCCCCTACCAGTCCTGAAAACGCATCTATTTTAGTTTCACCAACTATCACACAATGATCCCTGTCCTTTAAGGAACAGAACTGACTGTCTATTTTTTACTGAACTCGTGTGGCCCACTCAAAACAAACAGATACTGGCTAAGAGTAAAATCCAAATTATACACTGCTTTATCCTAGGAACGCAAAGTACAAGGCCGACAGAATGAGTCAGACACCTCAAAGCCAGAAAACTCCTCAGGTTGACAGGATTCTCTCTGGGATTCATGTACCCATTGTCAGGCCTTTTTCAGAAAGTCAAAATAATTCGTTTTTTGTGTTGTAGTGTACAACAAATACACGCTGTGTCACTTGTAAAAGTATCTTTCTCATCAGAAGGGGGAAAGGCAGCAAAAAGTATGTCAGGAATGCTGGAAAGGGGCAGACAGTCAAAGCAAGTCATACTTTCTTCCCTCCCAGCCTATCCCTCACCCCCCCGAAACTCTTAACTTAAGCGTGAAAAGCCCATTTGCAAGAACAGCTAATTACAGGAGGGAAAGGCAAATGATTCAATAATAATGCAGGGAATGTGAGAACAATTTAAGTATGACAGAAAATGGAGAACTTTTCAGGTGCTGGGTTTCTGAGCATCCTAAGAAAACGCTGAGACAATTCAGCTAAACACACAGTCTTACTGAAGTAGTAAAGTAGTAAGTAAAGTCAGACTTAAAGGCTTAACCATTTGCCTACCAGTGAAAGGCTATACTCTATGTATTCATCTCTACAAACAACAGAAGATACACACCTATAGGCATTTTCCCACTTGAGCTTTAAACAATTCAATAAATCAATGTGAACACTAAAAACATACATTTCTCCCACAATTTGTCAGACTCTTTCTAGAAAGTGGATGCTTTGACCAAAATGAATCACTTCCCGTTTGCCATTTCATTTCATGTCTCTGATTCTCTGTGTTTCTCATGCTCCCTGAGGCAACAGCATCTAGGTTATACTGCATGCTACAACAGAATAAATACAACAGCCTACAACAATACAAATCAAGTAAATACTCACCTACCTTGATATCTAATTAGAAACTTATTTTTACAAAACAGTGAATTATCTTACAAATGTTGATTTTATGGCAGTTTTACTTTAGAAAAAGAAGTTAACAAAGAAAAAAAGGCTTTCTTTACAAAAGCACGGGCCATTACTTGGTTCAAAGGACTGTCAGAGGGTGTTGAACCTTTTTTACTCACTATCAGGTGACAGACACAGACTTTTTTGATAGAGGAGAAATGTCTCATGCGGATGCTTATCAGCCATGAAAATAGCAGCTGATAGATAAAGCAGTATGAGGTGTTTTCTGTTCTTCAATCTTTAAAAGTCTTAATTCTCCTTCTTTCAAAGACAAAAGGGGTTGATTTTTTCTCTTCAGAGCACATGGATGCAAAAGGCAGTTCTAATTGCTGCAAACGACAGCCACCAAGGTCTTTTTTGAACAAAAACATCGACAAAATTTGAGGAATTTCCAATAGGCCAGTTCAACAACTGCACATGGGAATACCCACCTACAACATATTCTCTTTTTTTTTTTCTTTTTTTAATTTCTATTTCAAGTTTGGCATAAGAAGTGCAATCCGAGATTTGTGTTGTTTCACCCCATTCCTGTGAAGAGTGCAGACTCAGGCAGGCTAACTATCAGGAATTGTGTGATTGAGTGTTAGGCACACTTTTGGCCAGAAGTTGAAAAATAATAATGGAGAGCTATCATTTGTCCTCTGCTAGAATCAGTGGCATTAAAAATCAACTTGAATAACAGACTGCCAAGTGCCCCGACTTTTGATCAAATGTTTTAGAAGAAAACCTACACAGAGGAATATTGTTCTCAAAATCAAAGATTGACATGGGATTGATAAACACCCCTGCCTATCTTTTTTTTTTAATGCATAAAATAGCAAAAATTAAATTATAGAGCATTGACTTCACACAACAAGGTGTGCCAGCTATGTTTTTAAAATAATGCAAGTTAAACCCATACAACTTTTATAAAACATGAGAGGCAAGTCTGTTGCCAATTACTTTTCTGAGAGTGATTACTGAATATGCTTCTTAGGAAAGAGCAACCTTCCTAAATTCCTCCTGGAAAAATATTATTGACCACAGAGTGCCATACATTGGTCCACATCCAGTGGTTTACAAGGTAGTCAGAATCAGGAGAATTCCAGTACTCCAAAAACTCAAGAAGGACCTGTGAACATGGTACAACCATCAGCAGTGTGGCTTGGATGAACTGAAATTCTTCCAACCTTTGAAGAATTTCTTCAAAGCCTATTGCAAACTACATTTGCAGTTCTCAGAAGGATCTTTCAAACTAATTGCAGGAAGAAAGATCTCCTAGTAGAGATCTACAGTCTCCTTGAAAGACTGTACTTACAAGCTTAATAAAAGCCCTCCACTGTAACTTACTTTAAGTTAAAATAAAGCTTATAAAATGTTAACCCATCTAGAACCAAAAGTTAGCACAAACCCTGGAGGAAGGAAAAACAACAACAGACACAGTAATCTTAGATCCAGAGTTGCTGAGAAAGACTTGAAAATCTATCTTTGGTCTCAAACCTTGAGGATTTTAAAAGGTCAAAAGGGAAAACTTCCCTGTCTATCTTTTGTACTGACAAAAACAAAGTCTCATTTCTGATTCCCTCCGCTAAAGGCAGACCAGTGTCAGGATGCAAAGATTAAAATAGAAGCAGCTGAGAACACTAATCTAAATCTGTATGCTCTACAGTTTTGCATACAAGATTCCTGATTGGTGTTAATGTTTTGACACCAGATCACTTTTCACGATGGAGCAGATGAACTGCCATGACTTCTGGACTTCCAGAAGTCAACAGGAGTGGCTTCACAGTGGCAGTTCGCATGTGTTTGCCTGCGTTTCTCGTGCGAGGTCTGATCAAAATACCATTTTGAAGCCTTTTGCTTCTCCATCTCTCCCTATATTTCTCCTGTCTTCCAAGAGACGACTCTATGAGCATAATTCACAGTAGAACATACTGGAGACTGGAATAGGTAAATGAGACATGTTTGATACAACACTTACTCTGTAAAACAAAAGAAACAGTATAGAATGCCCATGATCATCAGTGGTTCCCCTTCATGCATTTTCAGTCTTCCTGTTAGTTGCTGATGCAAATACAGACAGATCCCTCCCTCCCGCGGACAGCACTACTTCTATTTCACACTGTATCTATTAAAAGACTATTGAAAATCCTGCACCTTGTTGAATGTACTTATTTCGTGGAGCCTGAAGGCTAAGAATGACAATTCCAAACTCCCTCTTCTTTGGTTTCTCATACATAACAGGCACGTTAGGATAACTCCCACACATCTTATTACTTACCTAACATTTGGTGGATCTGAATTTATGATGGGTGTAGCACAGACAGGCTTGTTTCCTTGAATCTGGCTTCTGAAACCTTCTCTTGCAGGCAAATAGTACACCCTTTGGATAACGACTCGTACCTGCACTTCTCTCCATCCCACTGCTCCTTGGCTTTCCACCATTTCAAGCAGAGAATCATTAACAGCACCCAGTGCTAAGTGATGCTTTTTAGGATCACAGGTGTTATGGATTTGTGGAGTACAAGCCACCTGATGAAGGAAAATCCATTAACAGAAATATTTATTGGGACGGTGAAACTATGGAGTGCTAAAAAGCACAACATAAAAAAATCTCTGCAAGAAATACAAGGTCAGTTTCAAAATACTTACTGCACACAAACTGACTTACATACTACTGACCAATGTTTATTGAGGATTTTTAACAAACAGCTAAAGAGACTACAGCACATAGCACTCTCCTGTATTGACTGCTGCTCTGGAATGAGCTAAGTCAATCCATGAGAAATTAGGGCGACAGTAGGAGGAAAAGAGAACTGATACTAGTATTTATGATTCTTCCTCTTGAATAGTTTCATTTTTACTTTTCCAGTGTTCTGTTTATCCCTTTTCTAAAAGAGAGGTAAAATCTATCTTGAATGCTGCAGATTTTCACACTTATGTGAAAATGAACAAGTGTCTAGAAACTTTAATGTAAAATGTTTCAAGTAAAATGTTTCAATTTAAAAATTAGATGATTAATGAGAAGTATAAAAACTTAATCTGAAAGTACAAACCTTAGTCCACCCTTTAGCTATTTCCCAAATGTATTTTAGAAGCACAATCCTCTAAACTTCCCAAATACATATCATGTACAAAAGTATGTTTTATTTTCCCTCAGTTTAAAGGAGAAGTTGCATTAGTTTTCATTCTAAAATAAATCTTTTAGTAAAAAAACTGATTGCAAGTATGAACTAACACTCTATGTACAAGCTCCTTACCAGCAGAAGCCAAAATCTTATTTTCAAATAAGAATAAATTCTTATTTAATTTCAAATAATTTCAAATGAACTTTTTCTTTATAGCTGGATGCAATGCAAAGTTTTACAAACCTAACCGTAAGTATTATCCACCATTTGAGAAGCAAAAATACAATGTTAATAAGGAAATGATGGTGTGATGATACGCTTGTCTGCAAAGTAGTTACAATGAAACATGTCTAATGAGTTTTAAGTGAAATGGTTTTGCTAGGAAGTATCAGGGAAAGAATTAAATTGCTCTGTTTTTCACATACTATAGCAGAAGCTCTCTATCAGATGGACCTGCAGCAAGAAATTAAATTAGGGTTTGATTTAGGCAACTGCTTCATTCTTACACTTACAGATGGAATTATATACATATATATGTATATATATGTAAGACAAATAAAACAGTGACACTCAGCGTTGTTCTTGAGATTCTTGGGACCAAAATTCTGAAATACTAACAATGATTTTTGGGTGGACAATACAAAAACTTCAAACATATCTTTAAGAAAGTGTTGGTGCAAACTATCAGATAGCCAAATCACTTAAAATACTTCAGCTTGTACAACAGCTGGAGAGTCAGCAGTCATTTTGATATAAACAAAGTTATAACAGGAAAGAAAACAAATTGTAAAGATGCTGGAAAGGAGGCTGGTGTTCCCAACTGATGCATTAAATAAAAGAACAGGACAGACTAGGAAATGAGTTCAATAGGAGTGGAAAAACGGAATATTTATTAAAAACAATATCTCAGCTGATACTATCTTAGCAGTTATCAGGAAATTGATTTTACTTCAAATAAAATTTGGCTGCTCAGCTGTATAGAATAAAAGAAAAATGCATGAAAAAACAAACTACAATTACTATTTAACACAGTAGTGAGATTTCAGCAAAATAACCTCTCAGCAGTTCAGCCGTTAGATGAGCCAGAAGCCTCTGCTAAGAAAATATTATTAAAATAAACATCACATATTATTCAGCCTTAGTTAAATGAAAGCGGAAACTGAACAGGTCAGTAATTTTTGTTTTTGTTATCATTTCCAAACATCTGCTTGCCAACTTCTTACAAAATGCTGAAGAACCAAATGAATGAGTCTTACCTGATCATTTGAAGATTCCTGGGGTTGCTTGTCAAGGTCATCTAGTTTGAATGTCTGTGACAAAGATACAATATTCTTTCTAATAAGCATCTTTGTAGGACCCTGTGTCTTGCTTGTTTCTAAGTGTTCACTGAGTAATACCTTCTGACTGAAATATGTATTCATGATAACAGGAATATCTGCATTCTTGAGAAGTAGTTTTTGCCTGGAAAAAAATAACATAATTGCCATCAAATCTAGTACAAGGTAAACTACAGATAAACACTATTTTCAGTTATATTGTCTATTTCTCTCCCCTTTATTCTATAATTACCACTAAAAAACACAAAGGCGTATTATCCGACATTGCAAATAAGTCACCTCATAGATACATTCAGCTCGGATCAGCCCCGTGAGCTCAGGCACAGCCCTGTGCACCTGGGGACAGCATTCACCTGGTAGCAGTTTGGGCTGACAGGCCCCATGAACCTCATCCAGCTTCACTCAAACACTACTTGGTATCTCAGAATTGTCTCAGTACTATGAAGAGTACCAAGGACCCCTCCGTAAAGTTCCTGTGGTATAAGCTTGAAAAGGAAGATAATTCATTCAGTTCAGTATGAATACAGAGTGCTGGAGCTGCTGAACCCAGCCTGGCCTTTCAGAGAGACAGACATCCCTCTGCTCAGTACTTCCCATGAAGAAGAGTCCATTCTCACCAAGGCCACTGCAGAGCTGTTCCTGATGCTCATCATTTTTTCTCAATGAAAATCATATGTTTTTCCTAGGATACACTGCATGTGATTTTGCCACTTTATTTACTTTCTGTATGTTTGTTGCTGTCATTAACTTGGTCTCCAAGACACAGTTTTGGTTTCTAGTGCCAATCTAGATTACCAAACAGTTTCATATGCAGCAATTTCTTGCCTTACAAACTAAGGTAACAGTTGCAGAATCTCTAAATACAGCAGTAATTTCATGCCTAAGCAGGTCTCAATGTTGATACTGTTCCACATGATAGTACCAGAATCATATATGTAGAAATACATTTTATCCTCACAGGATACAAATCTACTGAAGTCACCATTACAAAAACAATCAGTCATCTCATTTTCTCAAGACCATCAAAGGAGAAACAAAATCCATTTGGTAAGTCTATTGCAGGCTGTGTTTTTCTATTAGGTACAAAGAAATCAAGTCAACAGAATAGGAAAAGTAGCAACAGAGTAATAATTATAATCACCAATTTTATTTATAATTTGGACAATAATGAAACAAGATGATAATTTCTGCCCTTTAGAAAAAAAATATATTAAAGAAGGCTCGCAACTTAATAAGTATAAATTATATACAGAAATTACAAAAAAGATGTATTGTTTCTATTTATTAACACTCACAGAAGTTATGATTTGAAATAGAAAATTCATGAAAAGAGATGGAATAAAACTGAGTACTGAATCCCACTGCAATGCCTTGCTACCATTTGGGAACTCTTAAGTAGGCAGCAGTTCATCCTTAATGGCCATCCAGTCCTTTGACTCCAAGGGAATTTATCGACATGGGTCCCAGCTCAGAAAAGTATGACAGTAGCTCACAAGGCTGCCAAATTCACATTGGCTGATAATTACAAGATTAAAACAGGAATTAGCTCAGCCAGCAAACCAAGACACCTCTGGATCTTATGAGCTTTCTATGCCTCAGCTGCCGTTACTTCTTTCTGAAGAATAAAAACCTATATAAAGTTGGTTACAGATCTCTGATCAGTTTTGGCTGCCTTTCCATGCAGATGTGGAATAAAAGTTTTAGCACCCGCTTTCTCGAGATGTCTGCGCTCAGACCCAAAGCAAACAGGAAATCTCACCAAACACGAGTCTGCTACGTCACTAATGCCAAGAGAATGTTTGTTTGATCTAAATAATCACATTCTCTAAAAAAAATACTGACGTTAGCAGCAAATCATTCATAGGAACTCTGAGGTTTACGGTGTTACTTTTATCTTCCTGTTACAGATATATGATGAGGTTAAACATATGCACACACATATATTTTTAAAGGCAGGTATGTTTTTACTGGTACTCAAATTATGTGTAACCATGGTTTTGCTATTTCTATGCATGCAATGCCTCAATTACTTTTACAACTACTAAGAGATTTCTGTGTTCCATTTTCATCATACCTTCACATGGATAATACCATTAACTAATGGCCAGTCAGCATTTCCACAAAGAATAAAAAAGAAATACATTTTCAGGACAGGCTCTCCATTTCTTTCTTGTATTATCAGTTCACTAAAACTGGCCCTTTAATGGAGCTTTTCTTACAGACTTGAGTATTTATCCACTGACTTACTTGACTATTAGCTAGGTTAGGAGTGTGATCACAGCCATCTACTTAAATCTTCCTTGTCAATAAGCAGATTTCTCCCAAGAGGAAAGGAAAAGGATCAGTAATAAACAGAAATGATAATCAATTGAAATGAAAGAAATGAAAGTTAAGCTCACAATTCTGTATCCAGGTGGATGGCCAAAAGGAAGTGTTTTCTATGTGTATATATATATCCTTCCCAAAGAATGGCAGCTACAGGTGCATCATTTTTAATGTGCCTAAGCGAAATGAACACATTTCAGTTTTGGGAACAAAATAATAACATATTTCTAAGATAACCTGCATTACAGAAACTGTGATAAGATGCAAGAAACCATGAACATATGAAGAAAGATGCTTTAAAAATCATTACAACAAACACCAATTTAAATACTGCGAAATGAACAGAAGATTCTCTCCTTCCTGTTTTTCACTGTGGAGATAAATTTTGTAAGAAATATTATAAGATAGAAAATAAATGAGACAAGCATTCCATGACAAACATGCTTAAGGTCGCGTGGAATGCCAGATGGAGTATCCCTCCACTAGATAAGACAGCTTGATATCAGAGATACTGATTTCAGGATTTCCTTGACCACAGAATGACTGAGCCCCTAGCCCCTGTGATAGGTATTGCCACCTTCTGCCGCTGGATATGAGAAAAAAAATCACTTCCACAAACTGTGACTGTGGTCCTGAGCTTCATGTGTTGCCCCTGCTTGGGACCCCATAACCGATCCCCTCAACCTTCTGCATCTGTCCCATGTAGATTCTGTACAGTCAGACACAGGCCAGCTTTTACTCTGAGGGACTTAAGCATATAATGAGGAAAACATCTTGGTCTTCTGTTGTATTTAAACAGGGAAAAAAAAAACACAAAAATAAACAGATTTGAAGATGGCTTTAAGAGTTTCCTAGATGATTTTGCAGAACCCTCCTCACAGAGAAAGTGTTAAATGAGCATTTAAAGCCTTCTGTATCCTCAGTTTTCTTCTATCTGCTTCCCTGTAGATGTTTATTTTCAAAGAATGAAAAAGCCATATCTCAATATTCAAATTAAGCAGAAACAGTGGAAAGAAAATGAACTTCACTACATGCTTAAAAAACCTTTTTTGGCACTCTCTGATTTTCTTCTGGCTCAGCAAAGTATATTTAAAGGTTGGATTAGACGTCCACTTCCTTAATAACTGCCTTTAGAGGAAAGGTTATTTGCAATGACCTGAAGTGGAGACTGTGAACTTTCTATGCTAGAGGACATTTTTTTCCCGGTATGCAGACAATCAACAATTGCTGTAACTGGTCACATGCTAAAACAACATGAGGCAATGATGGTTTTTTTTTTTTTTTGTTTTTTTGTTTTTTTCCTCTCTTGCAGCAGCTTCTCTCTCTAAGGATGGAGCTTGCTTTTTCTCTTCACCCCCCTCCTATGATGAAACACAGGAGCAGATATGCTTGCCTACTGCTCTGCTAATCACAGTCTATCACAATTTCAGGTACGAAACACTGCGGCAACTTATGCAAGGCGCAGTAAGAAGCTTCACCTCGAGGCAGGGTCCTGATCCCGCTCAAGCGGTCAGAAGGCTTGTAGTGTGGTTTGCTGTGAGCAGCCCACTGTGCTTGCTTTCCATCCACGCTCTCAGGCAGCAAGAAGTTCTGAATCTATGGCAGCAGTTAACTAACAAACCACAAACTTCCGCTCAGTTGTGCTGACATCAAACAGCGATGATGGTTCATGAACTTAAGATGACTTTGGATCACTTTAAATTCGAGAATTTCTTCTTTGCTCCTTCTGGGTACTTTATTGGGCTTCCCCCACTCCCTCCCCCTTTTCTTCCACAAAGTACAAAATGCTTGAAGCTTTTTTTTTTTTTCTTTAAGAATACAGTATATTAGCTGAAAACTCTTAACATTTCAGCAACCTACAACATGCACTGTAATTATAAAACAGACTCATTTCTAGACTCAAAACACTGATTTAGTAAGTAAATAAGATTTAACCTCAAGAAGAACAGTAGTCACATGTGAAGGCTAAAAGCAAGTCAGAACCTCACCCTGGTACCCAGAGAGCAGGAAGGGCCTTCCCCTGTAATGCATACCATACAAGGCCCATCCCTGATTTTCTAGAGATCATTTATTTTGTCCAATATGGAAGAAGCTGCTCATGTTGCCTCTCACCAGGAGTTGAGTGCCATACACAGTGTTTAATCTGCAAAACATCGTAACATGTCCAAGAAGTGTGATTCTGAGAAATACCTGAGTACTTCAATTACTTTTTTAAAAGTCCCAAGTTCAAACTAATCTCTGTGCACCTACCACCCAAGGACAATAACTATCTTCCCAATGGTCAGCTCAAATCAAAATACCATTCGGAACAAATTAACCTTATGTCAGGCCTAGAGCTCTCCCAAATACAGAATTAGCTACTTAGCAAAAACAGTAAAAAACAGTGTGACCAACATCCACAAACAACTATTCACTCAGCAGTGAGTAATATCACCACTCACATGTGAGCCTCCATCAGTCTCATTTACCATCAGTTGAACAATCCGTACAAATACCATGTTCACAACTTCACATTTCCATAAGCCGACTTTCCTTCCCCCAATATCAAAGGGGGGAAACAAAAGTTGGTGTGTCCTTCTTTGAAATTATCTCACTCAAAGCAACAGTAATTGTGGGACACAGTTCTTAAGACTGACTACATGCTTTTCTCCACAAAGAAAGAGTGTTAAGCATCTAGACCAATGTCCAGAGTCACATACATCAAATATATAATTCTCTGCCTTGTCAGGTTTTCAAGGAAATGCAGCTTCAGCACTTCAGAACAGCAGATAAGAACGAAAAGCTAATCAATCTTTGCCTAAATTGCTTACTCTTAGAATATGATGCATTTGTGAATAGCTAGACATTTGTTCAATATCTTTATTAGAAATGCATCTTATTAGAGGCTCCTTTCCATGAATGCAACACAAAGATTACATAGCAAATCAATGCATATATTTCATCATAACCCAATTTACAACCATTTGTCACTCAAAGTGAAATGCAAGTAGTGAGGAAAAAGAAAATCCATTGCACTGCAAGTTCCTCCTTCAAAATAACATTGTATTTCCCAGCCAAATTATTTGTAAATCTAAGAAGTAACCCTGATAAGAAATAACAGTACAACGTTTTTATCACTATATCATTTTACTAATTTTAAATTAATTACATATAAACTAACCACTGGCTTGCCATACTACTTCCTTTTGAAATGTGACACCTTGCAATGTGAAAAAGTTGGATGGAAAGTTTCGTATTTAAGAGAGCTCTGCTCTACAAAGCTTGTGGTTCGCATTGCGCTCCTCCCTCAGTCAGTGCTCTCACCTCTGCAGGGAAGTGAGTGGGTGCCTCCTGAGGAGGACGTGCAGGTCTTCTGATGCAGGAAAGCACAGCTGAATAGCAAAGCAAATCCCATCCAGCTCTAGGAAACTACCACAATAACACACTTCAGCAAGACTGGAAAATAGGGATTTTTCTTAAAGCTTTCCAGCTACTTTCGCTATGAGGAAAGCACCTGAAATTTCTAGAATTCTAGACAATTTATTGAAACAAAACTTAACTTTTGGCACCTACAACCGTAACAAAATTCCACTCACAGGCTGCACAAAAATCATCTCCTGAGCTACAGGGGATACTACTTTTGAGAGAATTTGCTAAAAAATATACTTAAATTGTGTGTAAATCAGTTACAAAACTGTTATAGGAGTCTGAAGTTCTACTGGATAAAACACAAAACAAAATGAAGCTGAGCACAATAAAACATTAAACTTGAAAGCTGATAAAAAAACAAGCAAAAAACCCAACACTCCCACACACATGGAGGGTGTTACAAGTAACTAAGGAGATACAAATATGGTTATCTTTTCATAATCAAGATGTTATGAAAGAATTCTAGCTCGTATGTTTACTCCATATATCAACTTGTATCTGACTAGCCATGAGCTCATTACTCAGAAGACTTCTTCTATCTGCTCCCAGTGCTAAACTGCACGTAGAGTTTGAGGTAAACGAGGATGAAAGCTGAAGTCACCAGAAAGTTCAGGGATACATCATAGGGATTCCGAAAGGAAAAACTCACCACCCAACCAAACAATAAGGAAGAACAACTGAAGCAAGCAAACTGCAAAGTAATGTCATATTAAAATTTGTGGGGAGTGTTAAGACAGCAAAAAAGGCCATAGCAGTGTCAGATCAGAGACTCATCTACCTCAAACCCACTTCCAGCAGCAAACTGCAGATACTTGAGGAAGACTACAAAATTAGAAGTAAGCCAATAGTGAAAGTTCTCTAGAACACTCTTTTGCATTCTAGAGAATTCTAAAAACTTTCAGCTTACGAACTTAATGAAGCGGAAGCAGTGTCAACACAGTTAAAGAATCCTCAGTACATTTTTCTTCCAGGAACTTCTGTGTCTGCTTTTTGACTGCATGTACATTTCCAGCATCCACAACGGCTGCATCCACACGGCTCAACAGTCACTGTATATGCATGTGAGGAACCACTTCCTTTAAGCTGTTTTGAATCTGTCACCTAGTGGTTACACTGCTACTCCCCTACTTCTGTTTTGTAGGAGTAACTACCCTTCTTGATACATTTCCTAATAGACATCCTCATCATATCTTTTCCCAGCAGCTGCTTTTTTCAGTGTGAAGATCCATAGCTGTTTTACTCATTTCTCATAGGGAAGCTATTCCATGCCTCTGCTTGTCCACCTTCTCAGATATGCTTCTACTTGTTTGAGTTGAGGGACTGACATTGCAACCTAAAAATGCACCACGAATTTCTAGTGACATAAGAATCTCCCTGGCTTCATTTCTAAGTCTTAGAGTTCTATACACTTTTTCTGATCTCTAGATGAAAACTAAGCTGGAAGATTAATGAAAGTATTAAGGAAAATGAGCTCAAGAGATAGAATGCTCACTTAGCAAGAGAGAGGTAATGGGATCAACACCCACATTCTCCACTCTTTCTCTGGGCAACCTAATCCAAAGCCTGATTTAGTTGGATGGCAAACCCGCCTGTCACAGGAGGGTTAAAATTAGATAATCTCTGAGGTTCCTTTCAACCCCAGCCACTCTAGGATTCCATTAGAACCCTAAAAACTCAATCCTGAATAGTAACAGTTCAGAGTCCATCATTTCATGTGAAATTTGAATTCACTTTCAATTTCCTCATAAGCCATCAAACCCTTTGTCGCCCAGTATTCTAGTGGATCCTTGCAAAAGTCTTAAAGCATGCTTACCTTTACCTTGATGCCCTTCAGCTTCACTGAGCTGCCCCTGGGTAGAAAAACCATTTTTTTCCATTGTGTTCACTGTTGCCATTGATGCGTGTATAAAAAAGGTAAGGGCAGTGTGGATAAGCCCTGTGTCACAAAAATTGTTGCAAGCAAAGAGTTGTTGGAACTGGAATCCTGTCTACAGGAATCCACTCTACACACACAGCTAAAAACACAGCAACGCTTGTGGCCAAAGCAGGATCTTTAAAGAAATATCTCTGTGCAGACACCCTGAGTAAAACACAGCAAGGGAAGAAAACTGGCTCAGTCAGCTGCAGTAACACTGTTGTTCTGTGCTCTATAAACAAAAACTTTTCAGGGTGTAAAACAGCCCTCAGAAGTCTACGCGCTTTAAAGATCTTGGTCATGAATTACTTTCAGAGCTTCATTTTGCTTCTATGTAATAGTATATCTTCTCCATTTAAAGCACAATAGATGGAATGTACTGCCTAGCCCTCCCACAGCTAAAACAAGGAAAAACCCCCTAAGAAATTGAATGTAAATTTCAATATCCTCATTACCCTTGCCCTTACTTCCCTCTCTCCCCCTGCCCCACTCTATTTTTTTTTTTTTTTTTTGCAAGATCACTGCACTACTTTGAAGACAACTGTACAAAACAACCAACAACATTTAACTTTAATATTGAAATCTTACACTGGTGGTCTTCAGGCCATTGCTTAACTTGTTATTTGTTTCATTTCACTGAATACTTGCAATGACAAAATGACAATTAGCCACCAGACCATGGCTAGAAGAATTTTTGTACTGTATCACAGTGTTTTCACACAACAGAAACTCTTTTTTGGATTGGTATAAGAGGGCTCATGATCTGGCACAGCAAACCCACCAAAGCAAAAACATGCATAAAAATCTGGATTGCTTCTTTTGTGATTGCATTAGGCTTTAGAAGCTAAACAGCTTCAGCATGTTCTAAGGTCATTTTCTTGTTTTAAAGAAGGGAAACGGTCTCTTCTTACATCAGATAGAAGAAAAATTACAGAGGTATGATGCAGAGATAAAAGCCCTTAGTACTTAAAACAAAAAAACATATGCAACTATGCTTCTCAGTTTCTTTGCAATACTTCAACATCCATCAACATCCACCTACCACATCAGCCAAGCCTACCTACCACAATTACCCGTGCTGCTCAGCCATATGAACTCATCAACCTGAAACTAATTCTAAGCCAAGTCGAAAGAGGGGAAGACAATACCAGATAAATAATTTCAGAAACAAAAAATGAAGAACAACTTTTTCAGAAGAATGAGATCTGTATTTTCCTACAGGATCTAACAAAAAAGACTGGCAACCCAATTCATTCATTGAAGAACTACCATCAGCACAATACAAAGTCCACAAACCCAACACAAATCCACTCACTAAAACCGCCAGCCATTAGCACAGCAACTTTAAAACTGGACAGCGGTCTGGTAGCAGTGAGGTTCCTGTGGAAAGAACTAGTTGTCAGATAACCCACGGCAGCCAAAGGGCTCTACAGGAGCAATGGTGCTCCCAAGGTAGCGATGGGGTCTGGGTATCTCTTACTATTGCCCCAAGCCCTCCTCTCATAAAAAGAACAAAGGCAACGCCTTTGAAGGTGGGGAAAAACACTCGTGAAAACATACAAATTTTAGAGCAAACCAGTGGAACAGGCAGATAAGAAGCTATACTGCCATGAAAACGTTAGCCCCAAGAAAGAAAAATAAACAAAAAAGGAGAAGTTTAAAGGTAAAATAAAATTTCAAGCACAACAGTGAAGTTGGCCAGTACAGGGGGTTGTTTATACAATACAGTATGAAACAACTTCACCCCTACACACACGTTTCCCATGCAAACAACTGTAAATTAATCCAGGACTTAAAGATACCCCTTATTATTTAACACATAATGGCAACCCTATTTTCTCAGACCTATTGTCTGCAGATAAAGTTTTAGAAGCAGGGATTTTGCAGCTGGGTTTGAACACCTGAGAAATACGAACCTAAGAAGGATTGCCAACCAACTTATTTTAAATGGATCATTACATTTTTTGATTCATTTCTATACTCCTCTTTATAATTGTATCTTCACTAAGATAACAGCAAGCACAATACCACTATAGAATGTGCCACACAGAACCAAGCTAGAAGTTGCTTTTGAGTGTGGAGTCACATGCTATCACCAGAAAATCATCAGAAAAAAATCCTTGACAAAATGATCCAGACCACAACTAAGTTAAATGTGTTTCTTCCTTACTATCTGACAAGAACTGAAGTGCTAATGGTGAGAAATCACCTCCTAACTCCAACAGAAATGTGCTTGTGCCAGTTGAGATGAAGCCAAAACTCTTTTGGAGTGCCCCCTTCTTGCTGAGTCAAGTCAAGCCAAGAACGATCTCTCTTGACACCCTTCCCAAGAAGTGTCCTGCTCTCCTAGCACTCTGCTCACCCCTCCTGTCCTAGTATTCCTGCTGCTGGCACTGGGCAGGGGAGAAGAGAGCTTCACACCCACGGCAATTAAAGCTAGACCCAAAGCAAAATGAGTCTCTAGCTCAGCTACATCTTTAAACCAGACCTGGAAAAAAAAAATAAAAAAATACATAAACGAAAAAATACCAGTATATTTTTTCTTTAAGTTGCACAAGCAAATATATTTATGATATCGTATTTTAAGCATAAGCACATATATACACACTAGTTTTGAAACTCTCACTACCAACGCGAGTTGGGGGATGAAAGGACGGAGTACAGCCCTGCTGAAAACAACCTAGAGGTAATGGTGGATGACAAGCTGGACATGAGCCAGCAGTGTGCCCTTCCAACTCAGAAAACTGTATCCTGGGCTGCATCAAAAGAAGCATGGCCAGCAGGGCAAGGGAGGTGATCCTGCCCCTCTACTCTGTGCTGGTGAGACCTCACCTGGAGTGCTGTGTCCAGATGTGGAGTTTTTAGTATAGGAGAGACATAGACCTGTTGGAACACATCTAGAAGAGAATCACAAAAATGATGAAAAGGATGGAACACCTCCCTGCAAGGACAGGCCAAGAGAGCTGGGGCTGTTCAGCTTGCAGAATTGAAGGCTTTGAGGGGATCTGCTAGTGGCCCTTCAGTATTTAAAGGCAGGCTGTAAGAGGGAAGGGGACAGACTGTTCAGCAGGGTCTGTAGTGACAGGCAAAGGGAAATGGTTTCAAACTAAAAGAGGGGTGAATTAGATTGGGTATAAGGAAGAAACATTTTACAGTGAAGGTGGTGAGGCACTGACACGGTTGCCCAAAGAGATGGTGGAACCCCATTCCTGACTTTTCAAGGTCAGGCTGGACAGGCTCTGAGCAACCTGATGTAGCTGTAGGTGTCCCTATTTACTGCAGAGGAGTTGGACTAGCTGGCCCTTCCAACATTAAGGATTCTATGATTCTAAAGCAAAGTTATCTGTGTTCTGTATTTTTCTATTTAGCAGTTATTAAAGAAATAAATAAAAAGGAAATGCATGTCTGAAATCAGTGAGCAATTACCTAATACTGTTTGAAGAGGGGTTTTAGGGCTGTACGTAAATGTATACAGCTGAAAAAATGTACAAGGCACAATTCCTGGGTTAAAGAACAGCAAAAATAATTTCGTAGCATCAGAGGGAACACCCAAGGGACTCAGCAAGAAGAAAGAGGCCACTCTGTGCCCATTGCAAGCGTGCATATTTGCCTGCAGAAGTGCACATGTGTGTGCATTCTCCTCCCTGCCCTTGTCTTCTCCTACATGACTGGTGTGGGTGAGCAATTGCTGCATCCCCTCCAGGGAACAGCTCTGGAAAGATCTGATCCAACTGACTGTGCACAACATTCTTTTAAAAAAATATTATCTGTTTGCTTGCTTGAAGCGTCACAAAGATAATATTCACGTCTGTGACCCTGACTGTCTCTGGTCAAGAGGCAGAGATTGTGCAGACCGCATTGCTTTCCAGCACCCCCGGGACACCCGCCAGAGTACAGCTGTGCTGTACAGGAGGGGAGGCCAAAGCCCCCAGCACGGGGCAGCGCTGCTAGCAGTGCTGTGTTTCACTGCTGGGAAGTATGGGCACACTGGGGAGGCCTGTCTTCCACAGCCTAGCATCTGGGGTGCTGAGTGCACAGCAATAACACCAGTGTCCTAAATGCTGGGAGAGAACATGAGATTATTTCCTTTCTAAAAAAGAACCTTACGCCCTGATCATTTATCTTGCCATTTCGTTCTCATTATTGCCCTCTAAATACCTACACCACTACCCCCTTTAAGTATCTGTCAAAATATTTGTATCTGTTTTTGACATTGTGGTTGCACATGCATGTGGGCTGAAAACCTTTTAAGGAGTCTTATTTAAACATAGATTCACAATTCTGATATTATTTGGGCACCAACCTCTACAGAGCCAAGCAGTGTTAGAAAATCCCCTTTAAAGGCTTGATCTGACTACGGACACAATCATTTTAAAGTGATTCTAGCCTGGTATTCTTCCCATAAAATCTTGCCCTACTACCATTAAAAAAAAAAAAAAAAAAAAAAAAAAAAGCAGCAACCCACACATTTTTGCCAAGTGCAGAAATACAACCTCTGGCCTTGGAAGTCCTTGAACCAAAGTTTGCTGAAGGCTGGCAGGTTAATCCAGGAAGAATCAGCCTGTGTTTGCCCAGTTCTTTTATTCTCCCTCTGACATGCACTCCTGGAGATAGGACACCAAGATAGGCAGAGCTACTAGCTGATCTGATAGGACTGTTCTGTTCAGCAGACCCACCACGCGTGCCTCCATGCCAATAAAGGCACAGCCTAACAGAAAAGTCAGCCATGACAAGCAGTTAAGTGCTATGTACATGTTTTAAATGTCTCAAGCTCATCCTGTCACGACAGCGTTCAGCACAGTACCCCATGCTACCACACACCTCAACCACAAGCTGTAATGAACAAATGTCTGCATGGCTGCGTGTAATAGAGAATGAATTCATAGTTTTATAAGTTTGTCACAGAGCAACTGAAAGGCTTGAGATGCAAGCAGGCTTCACTTTATTCTGAAGTTGTTCTGGAGCTCTGTTTTTGCTTAAGTGCACTCTGTAAAGGTTGAAAAAAAAAGTTCTGAAAAAACTCAAGAGCCTAATAAAAACAAGAATTTCATCTGAGTAGAGAGCACATACCAAAATATGTACACCCACAACAGCTATTTGTAAATGTAAATCCTCCAAACCCAAAGCCTTCTGCTCCTTTCAGAACAGAAGACAAGCAACCTTCACAGGGCGTTCTGCCTGTGATCATTGAGCATGGTGCCCCTCCCAGAAGGGTATAATGCCTTTCCACTACTGCAACAGACGGTGATGTAGAGTCAGATGTGCAGAGAACGTGAAGGTGAGAAGGTTAAAGAAAGAAAGAAACAAAATCCATGTAAACACAGACTCTTACAGAATGCTGTCTTCCTTTTTTGCCTTGATCCTTCCCCCTCCCCATCCCTGAAAGATATTTGTCAGCTGTTTTGCTGCGTCTCAGTATTCCAACAATGAGCAAACCTCATCCCATGGTGCTGGATCTCAAAGGCAGACTATGAATAAGCGTCAGCTGAGCAGGCGCAGCCACAAAACCAGAGTCAGTGGCTGGGAACTCAGTGCCACCCGAGATCCCGCCCAGCACTGGGATCTTCAAACATGAAGATATCCCTTCTGAGACAGGGAGGAAAAAATAGCACTTCCAGCAAGGAGAGAGCACACGGTGGTCCTAGGGTGACATGAAGGCTTTTCGCACTGAGACCTGTCAGAACTGCTGAGCTCCCTCACCAAATGATGCTCACCATCCTGCTCTATCCTGAAGCACTGCAAAGGAAACGTGTGCAAGAGGAATGCAAGTTGGGCAGGTCTGCAGGACGAAGACTACAGAGATGCTCAGCCACATCCCCTCACATTCAATATAAAAAACAACCCAGAGGCCAGTGAATTCTTCAAACGATTTTGGAAATAATAATTACCATTCAGATCAGTAAAATCAACAGTAAATAAATTTCCTTGCTCTGCTGCTTAACATCACCTATTCATTCTGGAATTCAGCTGATTTTACTTTTGATACTCCTTACTGTCAAGAATTAGGTTGCTACAGGCACACAGTTCTATCTGCGGGCCTACACTGATTTCATGCCATGGAAAACGCTTCTATGCTACTCACAGAAACTGGAGGGAGAAATTGCATGTAGAAAAAAAAGTACCTGCAGATGCCCTCCTCCCCAACAGCAAACAAAGCAGGAGACTGCTAATGTTTGTCTGAAAGTACTTGCCCAAAGTGATAAACCTGACAGAAAAAAAGGAAGTAATTTTGCTTACTCTCTGCCTTCAGGTGGCTAATTAGAACACCTCCTACAAAAGAGGAGGATATGAGCTTCTCCTGAGAGCTTCATGTTTAGGCTAAGCATCTTTGATGAAGGCAGCAAACGTGTGCAGGCTCAATTTCTTGTTTTGATTTTGAATTTAATTTGCAGCAAAACCAAACTTCAGATAGAAGGCAAATTTTGACAAATTGCAACTGCTGTGAGCTCTGCTAAGAGCAGGATGAAACATGAATGTAATTCTCCAAGAGAACAAATTGCAATAATTGCATACAAGCAAAAAAAAACAAAAAAAAAATTATGTTTTTTACATATGTTACATAATTACATAAGTGTTTACTTATGTTACAGGTTTATTTTCAGGCTGGGTCTAATGGGAATCCTGAACTTCACCTTCAGACTATGAAGTGATCTGCAGCATAAGGTGACAGGAACTGTTGTTATTTCTGAACTATAATTACCCCTTTCTCTGCTTATAGCTGTACCACCTTAAATCTGGGCAGATCTATGAACAGAAATAGATCATAGAAACAAACCAATAGTCTTTCCCAACACCCAAGTAATTAGAGCCGGGAATGAAAACAGCTACTTAAAAATAGTAATTTCACTGTATATCTATGACACAACACAGCATGTGTATTAAGCATATGGTGAGAACATTTTGCTGTTCAATTCAGCCACAGTATATACATATTTTAAATATACTGCATTACATAGAGTGGCACAGTCTACAGGGAAATGTAAGTTATTACATTAGACTCTACGATATCAGTAAATAGCCAAAGGCGTTTCAAGCCTAAAACATTCACCAGATACTTAGGAGGACTGGGATTTATCTAGTTAGCTTTATGAACTGGTCACTTAGACTCTTTATAGTCAAAGAGCGGAAACAAACAACTTCAAAGCAAGGTTCGACTGATTCCTTAAGAGGAGATGAGTTGCACTGCAGAAATGCCCATTTCTTCCTCCCTGCTTCCTCCAGAAGCCCACTTGTGCACCTACTGCCATGGTGGTCAGGCAGGCACTGCACGGGATAGAAGCAATCTGTAAACCAGCAGTGCCTCTGCTAATGCAGGAAACACGATTTGTGCAGTTTCTCACAGCATCAGCTGCTCTCAGCACTGCACTCGCCATCATCTCATCACGTGATACTTGGCAAGGTTGTTAAGAATCATAATGAAACTGTATTACAACCTGCTCTCCCTGCCTCCTGCAATCCAATGTTCCTATTGCCTGTGAAGCAGACCTGCCTCCTTGATGCTGGGAAGAGGGAGTTCTTCCCATCCACATACTGGCCAGGATGGACAGAAACAGCTAAGAACAGACATCTCCACTCCTATTTCTGCATTCTTTCGGTTTCCAACCATGAACATCAACAGTTCACTGCTCCTACAGACAGACAGAAGATCATTTTCTGTAAACATCCTTACAACTGAGTCAGTGCAAAGCCATTAGCAAAAACTGCCTCAAATCATTAACCGGCATTCAGCTCATAGATTTTGCACATTCACACACCTGCTAATGCGGGATGGTTATCTCCAGCAGGAGAGCAGGGATGTGTCTGCAGCTCATGCAGCAGCAAGCCATGATCCTCAAGGCAAAAAGATCTGCTGCTGCAGCAGTCTCTCTCCCTTCCTGCCTTTAATGTCTCCTCTGTTCCAGGATATGCTTGATCCTACTGAGACATAATGCAGTAAAGCAACAGAAGTTCATATTCTTTCCTCTTTTCTCCCCTCTCCCTCAGATAAGTTTTCTACAGGTTTGGTGATATAGGTCACTTTAGTGGTAGATCAGAAAAGCACCCACACCTTGCAAGTCAGTACAATGCTGCAAGCTTTTGCAGTGGCTAAGCTTTACTCTAAACAATCAATTTATAGTTCAATACTTCACATGAAGTCATATACCCAAAAATTATGCAAGAAAGGGGTAAAATTTGTACAGCATGAGCAATCCATCTATCTGCCTTTTTTCACCACCAGTTCACACGAGAGTAGTAACACCAGACATGCAACTTGCAGAATGCTATCTGAAAAACGATTATTAGTTTCATGCAGACACCATCTCCTATCGTGCTTCTTGCTCTGGTTTACCATCTTGTTTTTTTTCCTCTTTGTGTTTTTTTTCCTCTTGATGTAATTATTTCTTTGAGAGTACAGAACAGAGTGAATGGGGATAAACCAAAGAAATAAACAGGAGCCAAAATCCCTCGCTGCCTACAACACAAACGTCACTAGCAACCACAAAGGATATTAAAATCAACAGATAAAGGTCAGATAAAGCACGAGATAACATACTGCGTACATTAATATCTCAAATATGCTATTACAAGGTTAATCAGTTATACTGTCAAGATTTAAATTTGAGTTATTCGTTGCCTAAGGAAAAAAAAACAAAATTGTTTATTTGTACTTCATAAACAAAATGTAAATCAACCATGGAATTACAGCTTTTCATAACAAAGTGAATATAACACAATAAAAATCAAAGTCTTAGATGTACAGCTATCCCTAGGGATTTTTTATACTAGTAAGGCTATACTTTACATAAGCAAGGTTGCTTTGCCTTACTTTAGTCCCAAGTTCTACCACTGCTCTGCCTTTTTTAAAACCACGGGAAGTCAAATAGAAAGGCTGCACCAAAGTTTAGCTGCTCCAACGCAAAAAAGAAACCCACATACACTGATAAGCCCTGCACTGGCTGAAGAACAAACAGAAGAGTACTTGGGTTTGTTGGTTTTATGTTTTTCCCTCATTTAGTCACCTAACATATAGCCTTTACTTGTCTGCTTTCAGGGATGCTACTGAATACCACTAATTGGAAATTTCTTACTTTATTTTTTCTTTTGAAAAAATTAGAATTTTAGGATTTGCATCATGGCTGTTTCAGGAACTTCCTTTCATTTTTGATCCCACTATATTTCTATAACCAGAACTTTAAGCCTTCCACAAAACTCTGGTTTCACACAGGGGTTTATGGTCAAGACTCCAGCTTCTTGCTGACATTCATCATGGAGGTTTCTGGCTCCTGAAATGAAGGAGAAATCATTCCTGTTCATACCATTACAATAAAAACAAAATATAGAAGAATTTGGAAATATTTGTTCAGACAACTTAATCTATCTGCAGCTTTTATAGAAAAAAATATAAAGAAAGACATATGTGCACCAAGAGAAGCACAGTTCTTTTGCCACAGCCTACTTGTAGTTCCCAGAAGCATTGGATGTTGAACCCTTTCAGTTCAGAGGTAAGTCACAAAGATGGTTTCAAGTCAAAGTCTTAAGCTAGACATATAAAAAGGAAAATTACTATCAATACAGTATAAGTCATTATCTAGTGATTAAGGGTTCAGTAGAGTTTAAAGACCATTTTAATTCCACATTTATTAAATCATTACCTCTGTTCTGTATTATCCACATAGCAGAAGTCTTAATTGCCCCACACTCTCAACTCCTTCCTCCCCACAAAAATGAAACAAACAAATCAAAAAGGCCTACATTCACCCAAAGTCTACCTTTAACAAAAGTCTACCGAAACTCTAGAGTACAAATTGCCAAATGCTAACCATAAAGCTTCACACTGCACTAGTGATAACATTTATTAAGCTTTCATGACCCCGTTAGTATCAGCGTGCCATGGCACACACAGACATGGAAACAGAAATAGCAGTCCCTTCCTTCCCAGCCTTCAAGAGAGAGACCTCAGTCAGTTTGCAGCTTTGTTGTTTGTTTGTATATGTACGTGGGTTTATTGGCTTCTTTTGCACAAAGAAAGTGCAAAAGGAAACTGAGGTAAAGCTATACTGAAAAAGATTTTCATACTGAGGACTGAAAATGCTTATTAGTTTCATGCTTTCATAAAAGGTGAGGGAGTAACGTTCAGGCACTTCCAAACTGCCATGATCTTGTATGGCAGCCATTCACTTTGCACCAATGTTTTAACAAGGTAATGGATTATTTAACTCCACGAGCAAGAGGCTGTTTTAACACACCCCAAGGGGAAATCACATTCAGTGTAGACTCGAGTTAGAAAGGAGAACATCAGTGACTTCTCTGAACATTCACTAAACAGATCTGAAAAATCAACCAAACATTTTTCTAAGCACATAGCATCAGGCCTCAGAATATCAAGCTACTGCCATATAGACTGGAAATTCAGAATGCTTAGCTTCATGACTAAGAGTGCAGATGTCTCCTTACTTTTTTTTTTTTTTTTCCAGGAAAAAACTGTTCTGCATCAGTATCTAAACACGTAGGTGTTGAGCATGTTGTAGTAACTGTCTGAAAACAATATCCATCTCTTAAAACAGTACAAGTCTCCTCAAGATCGCAGAATATTGCACAAAAATTAAAAAGTTCACATAACGGTTTTTATAAATCTGTGTCTTGTAATTTCTGTCTTAAGTTATTTCTCCCCTCATCTCATGAAATCAGAACCATAGGATGGTAACTTGGCTAAAGCTACATAGTAAAGGCTTCACAGTACAAGATGTTCATTACGCCAGCAAGAGGTGCTTCTACACTCATGCTGTGGTCTACCCCATCTCTCATTTACCAGCACATCTATGAGTTGTGCTGTAAAACTAGATCAAGAACTCACCCAACACGAACAAACAAAATGAAAACCTCCTGCCTTCAAACGATACAAATCTAACAGTTGGACCAGAGCCCCTCTCTCGTCCGGGCCACAGCAGAGACCCACACTTACATACGCAGAAGCGTGAACAGGAACAAGCAGAACAGTTGGAGGAACAAGGAATAGCTGAGGTCAGTTACACCAGGGGTTTTACCCCTGGCTGTTGCAGCTGCTGGTACCATCCTCTATCCCACACTCTTGATTCCCTCAAAAAAGCACGCCAATTACACTAAAAGCCCAGCATGCAGGGGAGAGAAGCACCTCAACGCTTTAGGTGACTGTAACTTCACGCTTCACAGTTGAGGTAGACTGCAAGGAACTGCCCAGGTGTGTGACAGCTGTTTCCAAAATCGCTCTTTTAATGTGAACTAGTTCTTGTTAAAACTGAGGCATCAAACAGTCTGAATCCCAGGTTAGCAAAACTGAAAGAAATAAGGTAGGAGAAACAAAAACTTCAATCTAAATACTTCTCTCCAAGTTCTACTTAACCTCATTACAGTTTAGGTCATTTACAATGCAGCCAGAGCTGATTTTAGTCTTCTCAAAGCAAGAATTTACACTTTCTCCCCTCTAATTTAAAGCTAGCTATAAGGAGGATCTTTATTTCTCTTAGGGCTGCCCTCTGAACCTTTCAGAGACTGCTTTCAAGCACCTTGCGGCAGACAGCAAAGCCATGCACATTTATTCTGTGCTGAAATGCAAGGGATCAGTATGAACCTCTTAGCAGATCATGCTCAGGGTCTTTAAAACAAAAAAAAGGACAACAGAAACCTTTGGCACAGAATTGACGTCACTTCTGATATCAGTGCTTTGATACAAGTCTAGCAGAGACATGTGGGCACGGCCTTGCTGTTTGCTCTAATAATCGCAGCCCCCTTGCAGGTAGCTGACTGAGAATTAGCCCATTGCAGATTAGTAAGGTGTAATAAAAGTAAACTCTCAATCACAATATGGAGCACCGAAAGCAAAGGTGGGGACGGAAAGAAGAGAAATAGCACACTTCAAACCACAAGAGAATAAAGTAGGTGAAGCACACTGCTGCCAGTGAGCTACAAAAGTGCAAGGGGACGGTGCTGCCCAAAGAAATGCTTCGTGGCAGAAGAAAGAGTTTACAAGGAACACACAAACCGAGATGCTAGTTTTCAAATAGTAAAATATCCTACAATTGACACTGACAGTACTTGTACAAGAATGATTCTGCTTGTTGCTGAGATCATAACACTTACATACGATGGTGCATTCAGATGAAACCCCAAAACTGCATCCATGCACACAAGTCATTAGCTGAGTGTTATACAGAATTCCATTTATTCCCTTGGGTTTTTTTTTAAGAAAAGTTTCCTTTGTTTGGGTGTTTTTACTTCGTTTTTTTTAAACAAAATAAAGAAAACCAACAAATGCAAGGAGGTCAACAGTGCTTACAAGGCAGGAAGTTGCTCATTTACTTCTTTTTTTTTTTTTTTTTCTTCTAAGCTTCCACAACATTTACCCCAAATTACCACCAGTACATCTGTGCTAAGTTAAGTTAGAATCACAGCTAGTAGGGCTTTTAAACATGATTTTTCTGCAATAAAACACTGTCCTTACTATATGCTTTATTACTGCTGAAGTAAGCAAGCTGAGCTACAAGTGATGGTAAATTCTATGTTTCCCAAGTGGAGACAAAACCTCATAGCAACTCTCTTCCTTACAAGAAGTCAGAAATTGTTAGAAATCAGTGGGACTGGGAAGATAAGTTACCTGGATAACAAGTAGATCAAAGTAGCCAAAGTTCTTCATATCAACTCAGACTTGAGCTTTGTGAGGGATGCTCATCATTGAGGCAGCAAATTGCCTTCATTTGACTTTCAAAAAAAGTGTCAGGGATTATCTGCTGAGAAAACTCCCTTTTTATTTAACATAAGGAATTAAGAAGTAATTACATTATATTTACACATTTATAAACTACAGGTTGCCTTTTGTTCAGAATATTGGATCCTTTAATCCTTCCTTAATCTAATCAAACAGGTAGGCAATAACTAAAGCACAAAAGGTGGTGGCAGCCCATCCAAGAAGCTGCAAGGAAAATCACCTCGGTTGCTCCTCAGCCTAAGGATGGAGAGCAGGCAAAGAGATCAGCTTCAGTGGAAGGAGAGGAAAGAAGGGAGCAAGACAAGCACTATTGGCTTATACAAAGTTGAAGCAATGAAACTTACATTGCCATCATTAAGTCAATATACATGTGATCACATATTTTCCCTAGAATTACACCACATACAGAGACAGTTGTATATCCTCCTGAGTTTATGCTCAAAGGTTTAAACAGATCTACTTATGATCACAGTTGCTTCAAGCTTCAGCATCAAGCAATGAGAGATTTAAAAGGATACATACACATTCGGACTTACAAATAAAACTAAACTTACTTCTGTATTTGTTTTAAAGGTCTGAGAGCATATAGTTATCACTGGAATTGATCTAGGACATTTGGTATTGAGCCAAAAAATGCAAAAAAAATTTTGAATTATTTGTCAGGGATAAAAAAATAAATCAATTCCTCACTGGTATGAGGGAAAAGAAGACTGAGCTGTGAAATCAGTAGTTTCATACTGCAAATGTTTCAGTTTTGGACACCAATGGTTCATTACACAGACTTCTTCAACAGCATCTGATCAGAAGGACTTAAAATATAAAAATGCTTTAAGCCTCAGAGAAAATATACAAGTTTGGATTTTCCTCTAGCCATCTTCAAGGTATATAAATTAATCACAGCATTGAATACATCACCAACAAAATATCACACCACTATCGCAGAGTCCACATTTTTATTGGTAGTAGGAAAGTTGGGCATGCAGAGCTGTGTTGCAAGATAAATTTCTGTCTGGGAAAAGTCAGAGCCCAGTTTTCCAGAAATGTCAGCCAGGAGCATCGGAAATGGGCAGAACCTCACTTCTCCCTAGGTAAGCACCCTTGACTCTGCTTGTGTTGCCACACAGTGGCCCTGTATCATAGCTTGCTCAACTGGCTGAGGATTTCTGAGGTTTTTTCCCCCCTTTCTTTGAACTTAGTCAACTACAAGGGTTTAAATCTATTTCTATGGTTAACATCCCTTCAGTCACCAGCTCACTTCAAAACCAAGATGAGAAGAAGGGGAGCTTCTTTAGCAGAAGGGGAGCTTCTTTAGCAGTAATAGTGAAAAATCCAGCATGAGAGAGAAAACATCGCTAGGCATTTGCTTGTTTGATAGCAGTCAGCAGGAACTTCAACTGTATAACAGATAAGTACTTGCTTATAAAAATTTCAATGACAAACTAACATAAACATGGCATCCATGCTATAATCCTTGATCATGCAGAATTCCCAGGAATGTAGTGATGTTCTGCTTCAACAGCAATCATAAAACAAACAAATTCCAGAATTCTGTGTTTAGCCTGCAAAGACTTTTCTTCCCCGCTGTATTTTAACATTTTCTTATTACATTGTTCACATTAAGACCTGATCTTTGCAACAACATGCTTATATTTCTAATCACACTCAGAAACAGTTTCCCAAACACAAGACAAAAGCTCAGCTTTCTGACAATCAGAAACAGAATCTGGAATACAAACTAAGTCGCTTATTTTTAAGTATATGGCCACAAGGACAAACAAGGAACGATTAAATTTCTTTGTTCATCACTTATTTGTAAAAAAAATAAAAAAATAAAAAAATAAAAATTATATTTCCTTCACTTAAATTTTAACACCTTGTTAGTAAACAAGTTTTTTTTTGTTTGTTTGTTTGTTTTTATTGCTGTTTTTTTTTATATTTAAAACCTACACTTTATTTCTAAATACCGAAACAGTGGAGAAATTGATTGCTGGTCTCCATTACACCTAGATCTAATAGCTAGAGCACTGAGCCATAGATTAAGCTGATGCTCTGACCTTAAAGAACAAATGAGATCATAATAAACACAGCTCAAATTTTCAGTTGAATTCAAGCAGAGAGAAATCTCAGGAGATGCAGTTTCTCAAAGTATACCTACAGTGATTAGCAAAGGAGAAAAAAAGTGAACAAGAAAACAGACTGAAGTTACTTTGAATTTGCACTCTTCCCCTGTACATACACTTCAAGTCCAAAAGTTATCCATGCACAGAGAACCACCAAAGCTACGTGAAACAATCAAAGGTTAGACCAGAGTCCAGTAGTTATGTGCAGCCTTTATGACACAGAATTTAATTTTTGTTAGAGAAACTAGAGATATTTCTTACACAGAAGGAAACATTTTAGCGATACCTGTTCAGTGAAAGTAGGCTCAAATGCTGAAATACATATTAAGGCAGAAAAGTTAGGAACTATCTCACTTCACCAAACTCATGGGTTTTCCTAGTCGCTGCCATACTATCGTTGTTTGGTGGTTGTTCATTTTTTTTGAGCTCTTATCCCAAACAAAACTAACTCCTCTTTCTTCATAAGGCCTTCAAATCCACTATGGGCCTCCTAAGATCTGGCTGTATGACCAAGTGCTGCACTTCTGCTCAGCTCAATGTACTTGTATCAGGACCTGTACTCTTGCATGCCTTTCAAGCCCTTATCTGTCAACATGAAGTTGTTAAAGATGTGTTGCATTAGCAGTTTTGTCACCCCAAGATTGTTTTTCACTATGCAGACATGTTTATATGAGCATAAATGTACTCATTCTAATGCAATTACTCCTAAGCGTAGTAGATTACAAGCTACATTCCTCATCAGCATACAGCTGCTACACCACCAAACAACTTATTTTACAGCAAAGCCTTTGTTTTTGGCATAGTTGAAGCTAAGCCATGTTAAGAGGTTGCTACTCCTCCCGGGTGGTAGCAAGTTGTAATAGGTTACTGTCAACTTTCAGTTAAAATGAGAAGTAAATTTGGAAAAGACAGAGACCATCTCTTAACGTTCTTCCTGCGTTCAGAAGAATTTCTTTATGTAGACAAAACCAGGCGAGCCAGATGATTCCACCGAGTGTATCTAGTGGCTGATTAAATCTTAGAAGGGAAGAGAGGGTCCAGCCCTGCTCCCTACTTGTCTATGGGCAGCTTCAGTTCACTAACCCAGGAGAATACACCAAGCTGGTCGATGGCAACAGCCTCAGACATGTGTGATGCGTGCTGCAGATCCCCATACTGTAGCTAGGGCTCTTTGCTTAGGGAGGGACCCTACTACTCCCGGTAACACGGATCTTCAAGACAGGAATGATAACAAGCAACAAATATCTCAAGCTTTAACAGTAACAACAACAAAACCAGGAACAAAATGAATATCAAATACTGTCACAGCTCTGCGCCTTACTGAACATGAAACATTATTTATGTTATGCAATTCGATTTATAAAGCACTTTCACTCTTGCCTGTACATCAGAAATGTCAGTATTAGATCTTGTTTGAAACGCCTCTTGGAGGCTTCAGCAAGTTCAGCAGAAAGGCTCACTGCTGTCACGTGTAAAACTGTGCGCTGCCCCTGACTCCCTGTGTAAATGAACTCACTCACCTCCCTGGGTTTTCCCCTTTCTTTTCCCTGATGGTTAAGGAGGATATCGAGCTCAAAGGGAGCAGCAGCCGGGAGTTTGCTCGGTACTTTCAGTGTGGGAAAGAAGCCAAAATACAGATACAATGACTGGATTCAGCTTTTTAGGCAAGCACACCAGAATGGTATACATGCTTCTCCGGGAATAATACTTTCCACTAGGGCTTTAACAGGAAATCAAGCTCAAAACAGAGAGTGTGCTATCCCCTCATTAACTTCCCATACCTAGCTATTAAAGCTGTTCTCCCACAAGAAACCCCTTCCTGTTAGAGAAGCTCCAAAAATTGATTAAGAAATATTTATTTTGTTCTTATGGTGATTTCATGCACTGAATGTTAATTGTGGTCTTCAGTATTGGGCTTTTATATCAAGTGTTCCAATAAAAATACAATTAATAGTTACTTGCTAAGAAAATAAAGAGAGTAAGTGTATCATTAGCAAATTAAACATGGTTTTGTACATGAAAATGCCTCCAAAGCCACTGTGTACTCATCTTTTGCTCTAGAACGTATTCCACTAGACATAGCTTATGCTAAATTCCTGTTTTCTATATGTTCCATCTACACTTTCCTTTGTCTCTATTTAGCTTCTTGTAACATAGACATATTACTTGGTCTGAAGTTCCCCTCTTTGCGCTCAAATCCAGAGTGAATTTTCCTGGCTAGCAGATAAACCTAGATACATTCTGTATTCTCATGCTCACTATGAACACAAACACCCTGAGATTGACTTTGCATATGATTCCAGAGAGAAGCAGCACAAGATTCAGAACTCATAAAAAGTCACCTTCAAACCTTTCAATGTGTTGCTGCTCTTGGAGGCTACAACAGCCCCTGACATAGATCACTCAACCTCCCGATGAAAGGCTTCCCTCACACCCCTCCCATCCTGTCCTTCCTTCAAAGGCAGCATGCCAGCATTTCCTTAACATTATTTTGATTTACTCACAATCCAATTTTTACTGTTAAACATCCTTATTGTCATTTTTTCATTTTATTGTCATTTTTGGAGAATCAAGGCTTACAACAGATAACTCGCTGAAGGTTAAATGGGAAGCCTGTGGCAAAAATCAACTGAAATTAGGAATGTAAACAGTATTTAGAAAACAAAGTCTATTTCTGCTCATTTAGTAGCCTTTGATGATCCTCCTTCCTTATATTACAAGGCATGTCAGGTCAAGAGGGAAGCAGATGATATTTTGATCAGGTGCTTGGCGTGCATCCTGCTGCAGGACATAGTCTACCACAACATAGTTGTGCTGTACGAGGTCATAGCACATGATCCTCCTCTGTGCCTGTACAGACTGTGCAGGTGACCCAGGAGGGCTTCAGGAGAGTTAAGGTTACAGACAGGCTTAAATTTAGAGTTGCATAAAGAGAAAGCTCTGAACCTGTGCCATGAGTACGGTATTTGGGCTAGCTGGCATCTCCTTTCTTCACCCAGGGTTTATGCTGACTGTATCTCATAACATTTCCACATATAAACTTCCAAGACCTTTGAAATGGCCATTTACAGCATCATATTGTTAAGAAATTTTAGACTACTGCCCCAATCTTTGTTCCAGGCCACAAACTCTTCCTAACCAGTTAACAGAGGTTACTGGCAGAGAAAAGGTGTATTCATTAATTCACACAACAATTATTGTCATGGAAGTTGAAACAAAAACAGGAAAAAGTGAATATGTTGAAGACAAATGTGACATTCTCCTCACAGAAACCAGCAGTCTTTGGCTTGAAAACAGTACACTTGTGTTTTACTATTCATCCTCAAAACAGGGAAAGGGGAGATGGAGGATAGGAAAAGAAAATCAACAATGTTTGCTGCCGATTACATTCTGAAACAAAGGAAAATAAAAATATGAGAAGATATATTATATGTCTAAGGAGATAGGAAGTGATTTATTACACAGCAGAATTTCTGGACACATATCCCAGTCATAAGAGACACGAACACAAACACAAACTATTTTAAATGAGGTTACTAGTGTTTCTCTGTTGTGGAAATAGGGGAAGCTAAGAAGGAAGGAAAGCTAAAAAAACATGTTTTGGAGACATTATATTTTCATCAGTCTGAGGGAAGGTTGTGAAAAGAGGAAAAGTGTATATCCTGATAGCAACTGACTCGATGAACACCCATTACAGATGAGCAGATTATGATCACACTTTTCATTTTTATGTGAGGCAGAACCTAATTCCTTGCTGATACTGCCCTAGTTTAAAGTTGCTTCTACGAAAACAAATATGACACAATGAAAAACTGCTTGAAGATTCACTGAGCTACGGAATGTCCTTCCTGCTCACCCTGGCTCACTTTTTGCTTTGAAACGTAAAAGGAATGTCACGCATTTCTAAACTATGTCTGGGAGCAAAGCCTCAAGTATCACGAACAAAAACACTGAAGATCTTCACTATACCAATAAAAACGCTACGTGACTTGCACTCGGGCACAAGCTCAGATGTTTCTAAATATATACAGTATCCATCACATGAAGGAAGAACAGTAATTGCTATATTTGATGTCTTTCTTGGGAACTGCACCCATCTTCACTGAGCAGAGCAACTCTGGCATACTAGTGGATGCCAAGCCTTTCCATATCTATCTTCAATGCAACGTGTATTCTCTACAGAAAGTAGAAAACAGGAAAAGGAAATATTTGTAAGGCAATCATCCATTCTGAATGGTACATTAGTTGTTATCTCAACCTAGTTTTTATTACCTAAGTTTATAGCAGCATCACCTCCAGGCAATTACATATTCACACACACACTGACAGCTTGTTTTTTCATTTATCTGAAATAAATGTTTGACAAAACTTGTTACTCGCACCTTTGCCATTCAGAAGCTGTAACAGTGCACTACAGGGTGCCCAAACCTGCCCACATCTGACTGCCCCATAGCCCAGGCCTACACATTCTTGCTGGCTAAAAGCTGGCCCTGCATAGGAACTACATGAAGCACACAGCAGTCTGCCTGCTTCTGCTGGAAGGAAACCTCAGCACCTAAGCAGGATGATGGAGAGATCACAAGATACTGTGGTGGACGCACTTTTTTCCATCTACCCTATTGCTTCACCAAAATGAAGTGTGAAAGAAATAAATGCTTTATTTTCCCTAAAAGCAGAAAGGACCACAACCTTACTTTCCTTAGCTAACACACACAAGTGTCTCCTAGGTGTCCATACTGCATTAAGTGTTGAACTTGTTACTTTACAAAGTTAATAGTATTTAAGACTGGTTTCCCCACTTACCATTCCAAGTATCTGTTTGCCTACGGTACAGTACAAGTTGTCAGCAATTTCTAGGGCAGTCGTGGGAATGAAAATTTCCCTCTTTCAAGTTAATGCATATCAGCTACAATGGAACAATATCAGTATTTCAGTGCAGTCTTAGACACTCCAGAAGGAGAAAGGATAAAATAGGATAAGGTCCTGAATTTTATCAACTGCAGTGAAGACCATACAATTACCATCACCAGACTGAGCAACTCCCAGGTATTTGAAAACTGAACATCTACTCTTTTCCTTCTTGTTAGCATTACAAGAGCAGCACAGTGTCTGGGTTATCTATTTATGACTGTCCATCTGTGTATATGTATGACAACAGGAATCCTCAGGGCAAGCCAAACTGAAAAAGATGAACTGGTCTGATGTCTGGTCATCCGCGGGTGTGTACACAGCAGCCCTTTTGTTCTGATCAGTGGTGTGCTTGTGAAGCAAATCTCTCAGTCTTCCCCATGATTTGGTCTGGATTGCAGAGCAGCCTTCTGACCTTACAAACTGGATTCTTTCTGAATGAAACTAAACCTGAGGTTGTGTTCCAGATTCTAAAAGGCGTTTTGTCCACCAGAACCAGACTACAGCCAGTCTGGAGTCTCCAGTCTCTCCCACCAAATTCTGTTCCATAAAGCCACTCCTGCAGCATATTATACTTGCTAGTACAGGCATATGTGTGTCAAAACTGGCAACTTATATCTTATGTAAACATTATTCCATCTGCATTCTTTGACAGTTTCATTATTTCAGAAGAACATAAAACTGTGGAAGGCCAGGAACAAAGAAGGACATAAACTTTCACAGCTGGATAGCAGTACAAACATTTTTAAGTAGGTCTTGGAATCAAAAGCACAAGAAAGAGATCAAACTATTATGTTCAAGGTATCCATCCAGTCAAGCTAGATTAATGGATCAGACTTTGGGATGAACTGAACGTCCACCCTCTTCGAGGCTCTGGATGTAAACTCGTCGGTAATGAAGTCCTTAAAATGCCTATAATGATCAACCTAGGCACTAGACTTTTTTAACACATGTAGATGCACCCATTTTTTGACATACTGCTTGGTGGGCCATAACACAAGCATGGGAATCCCAAGACAGATTAACATCACATTTAACTCACTGCTACCTTAAAAGAGGCCAACTTTGATTTAGTTTAAGTTTCAAATGCTAGTTTGTGATCCATCTGCTAATTCATTACAACAAGAAATCAGGATGGTATTGAAAAGACAAAGGGTAAAACATAAAGAGAAGACTTAGAAATAGGAGATCTGAAAACAGGAGTTGAAATGGGGCTGAGAGTGTTGGAGACCCTCACAAAATAATGGTAAACTATTTTTTCCTTAGCTGTCTGTTCCATAGTTTTTCCTCAACTTCTCTGGATAACTAATTATCTCTGGATTAAAAAAATGTGACTGATTCACTTTCAACGGTAAACATGACTTAAGACAATGACACAATAACAGAAAGTATGATAGCTGGAGCATTGGAATGAATCACTGAGATTTTGCACAGTTACCAAGATTGCAGTGTAACTAGTAGAGAAACATACCAAATAGTGGAGAGATCAGAAAGCTATACAAGAACAGGCAGTAAGAGGAGACCCATGTATCTGAGAAATTACAAGCTTACACTGCCACAAGCAGAAAGCTCTTTGCAGTACATGTACATATTAAAGACAGGAACCAGTCTGTGAAGTATGATATTACTAGAAAGAACTCCAGGATTCTACTAAGGCATATACAGTTACAAAAAGCTGACTGTAAAATGAGTAGATGTTCTTACTAAATTGATACGTGTCGTACCAACACTTTTCCTGGAAAGCTGGACGACACTCATGTATTATTTTATTTATTTTTCTTCAGAAGACTGGGGACACGATCTTTGCAAAAAGGAATGTTCTGTGCCTCATCCAAATGAGAAAAGGGTCCAGCAGCAGCAGATTGAAGAAGGGGTTATCTGGAGTCAAGCAATCTAGTTGAGGCATGTCCACCCAGGTCAGATGACACATCTATCTAGAGAGGACACAAGCAATGCCACTAGTTCATGGCTCTTGGCATGAATTTTACTGACAGGTGGCTAGAAATAATGTAAGATCTATATTATTTTTCCAAGTGTCACGGTGAGTGCCAGGGCACAACCAAAGAAAATATACTTATGCAACTCTTAAAAAGGGACTATGCAGCTGCTATAAAATCTATGAGGGAACTGGCAGATATGGTTAGAACAGCCTTCTCTTGGAGATGGGTAGCTGGCCAGGTTGGAGTCATTAGTAAAAGTGGATACAATTGAGTAACTTTGCTGCGTGTGCAGCCTGCAATGATCTCTGCCCATAAAAATCTGCAGCAGTTCACATGCAAGAGCTGTATTTCCATTAAAATGAGTGGGATTTTCTCACAGGGGTGAGCTAACAAATGAGCTTACTGCATGTCATGGAAACAGTCTAAGGTTCCACACAGCTGAGACCAACATCACTACTAGCTCTTCTAGTGTTGTCCTGTCTTTCTGGGCCTCCAGCTGTATCTGTGACTTGCCTCTTTTTTTTCTGGCCACACCAGCACTCCTGGATCCTCCAACAGAATGGCTGCAGATTTGTCAGCCAGTAAGGAAGTATCCTCTTTGCTGCCAAAGCTGAGGATCCTCCAGGCAGCTACCATCACTTGGTCCCATGACAAAAACCAAGGAGGGCAGCTACACATTATCCAACTACAAGACAGAAATGGACTTCCTCAGGGATACTGCACATCACTTATTCAAAGCCAGCTGCTGTAGGGTTGCTGTAAGAGATCTGGACGTTTCCTTCTGTCTTGACTTTGTTTTTGGTATGCGCTAAAGCTGTTGGTTTATGCTATGGATTCAAAAATTATTGGTGTTGTGATTGGAAGTCTCCAGATGATTCACTACTAATATAATTTACCAATAAGATCTAAAAAAAGGGCTCTATGCTATTATTTATGCAGATGTACAGACCTATGATGAGTAAAAGACTAAAAGCAGACATCAATTTTATATATTAGAAGCTTCAAACATTTTTTTCCCCACAAATTCTTATTCCATTTATGACACTATGGGAATGAGCCTAGAGGGATCATCCCAAAGCACTCAGTGCTTGTTCAACGCACAAACATTATCAAACACATAACACAAACACATTCAACACACAAGAACACATCTCAAAAAAAAAAAAAAAAAAAAAAAGCAGAAGATGAAAATCAAAAGTTTGCCACTACAAATTCAAGCACTGCGATTTCATTTTGAGAGGCGATATAACTTGAAATGACTCCTCTCTCATTCTAGTTTCTGGCCAACACCGGTGAAGAACAGTATACAATGTTTTCTGTTCAGAAAGAGGGAAAAGGCATGAGAAAATACTTGCAACATGACTGCTAGAAGTACAAGGAGAACAAAAAGAAAGTACCAAGCTTTTACAGTGATCTTGTAATAGCACTAATCAAATACCTCAGGCATGTCCAACCTGCATGCCAGCACAGCTTGCACAGCGGCCTGTCCCCTGCACCATCACAGCCAAGTGGCCCAGCCTGGCCCCGTGCACACATTCATCGCTCAGCAATAACCAAACTTTGGTGGCTCTTAGTGCTGTTTTGGTTGAAACCAGGGCACGGGGAGTACACAGCATGGTGCTAACTCAAATTATGGCAAGTAAGTGTATGCAATGTGATACATTGGCTAAATGCAGCCTGTGAACAGAGAAAAATATACAATCTTGCTTTCCATTCCAACAAAGGAATTTTGAAGATAGGGTTCAGTATTGCTGAAAAGTCATCCATATATATTTGTGACTCTATTTTCAGTCGGCATAAAAAGATTATCAACAAATTTTCAAAGACATGTATGGAGTTGCAGTCAGATATTCAACTCAAAAATGTCATCGTGTCACTCTACCAGACTTTTATAAGACCTCTTTTACCACAGAAAGATATCTCTCACTTCACAATCACACCTTATTCATGTTGTTGCTTTTTGATAGTGCATTTGTGAACAATGATTAAGGATAAAGTACACAAAGAGTAAAATTTCATCAAAAATCTCTGACAGGCACCTTAAGAACTTAGTAAGAATTGTAAGTATTGCCATTAAACACCAGACTGATATTTAACAAAAATAGGGTCAAATACCCCACCAGCTTTGGTTTTGTTGCTCTTTTTATTTTATATGTTTCACTAAAATATTAATGGTTAAAATAAGTTCTGCACACCAACTATAGTATATATTTTACAAAGGCTGCTCCAAAAGTAATGCCTCCCGTTTTATTATGTTGGCTTATACCATCAGAGAAGATGTTGGTAGTATGGTAGTAGAGACTGAATGTTCCTGCCAACATTCTATTACATTTTGCTGCTGAGTGACAGATGGCAGCAGAGCGGCAGTCTGATAGAAAGGGATCTGACATGGGAGTGCATGTGAAACAGAGGTGTAGAACTGAATTCCTCCATGTAGAAGATATTGTACTCACTGACATTCATTGATGCTTGCTGAACATTTATGGAGACCAAACAACAGATGTCAGCACAATGAGGCAGTGAGTGGTGTATTTAAGCAGTGGCAACAGTGACCATGGGTCACTTCCACTGGTGCAGGTTTTAATGAGCAAGGCATGAAGGCTCCTGTTCATCACTGGCAAAAATGCAGAACTAATCACCGTGATTATGTTGAAAAATAATGTTTTGTAACTGAGAATTTGCTCTAATAGACTTACTGTACTCACTGGTATCTGCTGTTGTTTCTGTGAAAATAAACAGGAGGCATTACTTTCAGAGCAGCCTACGTATATAGGGCCCAAGACAATTCCTCTTCACCCAACACAGCCCACACAATCCAAATAGTTGGACACCCATGAAATACCTGCTACACTTCTGCTTCAATAACTGGTGCTGCAGTCCCACCTCATCGCGTGAGAAATACAGGCAAGTAGGTGCCAACAAGTTTCAGTCTCCAACGCTTCAGCATCTCCTACTCTGAGCGATATTTTGAACCACAGTGGTGGTAAAAGCCTTCTTGCATGAACTCCTTAAGGTTCCTTTACAACAACCCATTTACTGGGGAAACAGAGAAGCATCTGTATTTTAGCAAAACAACCTGTTTTCCAAATTCTAAAAATAGAAAAGAAAAAAAAATTAAAAGCGTCTGTCATTTTGAAACCACGAGCAAGCATTTCACCCTAAGCAACACAGCCTCCCCCCTTGCTAAAAATAAAACAGTACATTACAGCAACATTTTTTGCTGCCTTCAGCCAAAAGCTCGCAGCCCTCCCCTCAGCTGGAGCCCTCGCCTGCATACTGTGAGTCAGCACTTCTCAACATCGCTGGAAATTCCTCAACAAAGCATCCGCCCTGTAGCAGGAAGTGGCTTCTCCCTTTCAGCCCACACCAGGAAACACACGGGCGCTCGCAGGCCTCACCTGAGCTGCAGGCGTGACTCGTCAACACGGCGTGAAGCTGCCAAAGGCCCTGCTTCTCCTCTGCTTCCCTCCGCGTGCCCCGGGAGCACACTGCCCACAAGATCACATCAGCTCAGCTCATCACAAAATAAATTAAGCTTCATGTAGTGATGGTGAACAAGGAAAGGCCAGTTTAAGAAATCGTACCAGAAGAGGCTGACACGGCTCTATTCAGCCCTTTCAGTCGCAGGGGCTCTGCCACCCAGAACCCAGACGGGCTGGGGGCAGCTCTGCTAAACCTGCCATGGGATGGGGTCTGTCCCTGGATGTGGAAGTGGGAATGGTTAAAAGCATAGCACCATGCCCTACCCAGGTACAGAGCAGGGTGGCCTCCAAAGAGATGCAAAGAAAGGAAAGGACTACGAAGCTGATGTGGACTCAGGGCATCGTCATGTCTGCAAGTAGAAGGGAGACATGACCACAGCTTCCTCCCTCCATCAGTCCTTGCTTTACACAGAAAGCTTGACAGTTCACGTAAAATGGAGCTTTGTGACAGGAGGAAGATGCTCTTGTTTCAGAGAAACACCCCGGGTCTGCAGAAGATAGAGCATTCTCAGGTATCTCATATCCATGCGCAACACAGAATTATTTCGGTTGGAAGCGCCCTTTAAAGGTGATGTAGTTCAACTCCCCTGCAATGGACAGGGATACCTACAGCTCAGTCACATTGCTCAGAGACAGGTCCAGACTGACCTTGAGTAACACCAGGGACAGGGCCACCACCTATATGTGTAGTGTGTTCCACTGCCTTACTGTAAAAAACTTTTCCTTATACCCAGTATAAATCTCTTCTTTTAGTTTGAAACCATTTGCCCTTGACGAACAAAGCACCCTCCAGGAGCTTTTGGTGCTCGCAAACATCTACGATGAGCAAGGTGGAGGCACTGATTTGAAAGCAAAATGTAACTTGCACTCAGGTCTTTCTTTGGCTATGATGCAATTATCTCACAGTTAGCAGCCATGGCTAAGGCAGCTCCTACATTATCCAGCTCAGACTGAGGATCTGCTGCTGCTTTAAATATGTACTTTGCCAGGGACATTAAAGAGAGAGTTAGGGGAATAGGAAGTACTTTGCAAACAAGAGTAATGACATGTTCTGACCCAGCTCACATTATATGTATTATCCAACAACCACAAATCAAGAAACAAATCAAATTTAAAGATCTTAACTTTCAGCAGAAAGCATATGTTAAAACTAACAGAAGAACAAAACAAACACTGACCATGTTTCTGCTTGTTTGTTTTAGTATGTGTGGCTTAATCTCCCAGAAGAATCGTGCCTTTCTTTTTTTTTCTTTTAAACATTTGTATAAAAGAAGTTGCCTAAAGTCGGGTACAAAAATCTGTTTTTCTCGACTGTTTTTAAATACAGAGCAATGAGATTAAAGCGGGGCAGATAGCCAAATACCTCAGCCATCACAGTCATTAATAGATGCATTTAACATTTGTGCAGCTTTCGAATGCAGAACATCTGGTTCTAATTTCCAATCTGGCTTTTAAGAGAGTGCCTCCCCCACAATACTTTTATTATAAAGTGTTCTTTTCCTCCTCGCGCTCTCGCCCCCCCATTTTTTAATTTAATTTTTTTTTTTTTTTTTTCATTTTTGGAAGCGGCTGTTCCTTCCTTCTTGCTGGAAGCCACCTGACCACTGCCAGGAAGAGGAATGCAAAACATTCCCAGGAGCAGCTCCTGACGTCAGGCAGCACTCCCTGCCTCACCGCCAAGCGCTGCCTGGAAAGTCCAGGCCCTGCGCAGCTGATGGGACGTGGGAGCAGCTGCTGCCTGCTCTGTGCAGCAGGAAAAGCTGCGCTCCGCTAAGGGCTGCTCAGGAAGGGAGGGCAGGCACCAACTGCTCACACGTGCCATTTAATGGAATTCACTGCTCATTTTCCCTTTTTTTCCCCCCATTCCTCCCTTTTTCTCCACCCTTTTCAGCATGGTAACAGTCTCAAGTGTTTTGGGGGGAATAGCCTCTTTTTAAGAGACTGCCTATTATTTTTGGTGTTTATTTCTTTCCCCACAGGAGAAGGGCTTACATAAGCCTAGCAAGGGATGAAGGTGACTCAGCCAGAAGCCCTTACACAGGCTCAAGCTGCGCTTTGGCCAATCTATGTATCCCTTCTGCCTGCCCTTAAATAGGAGTGCCAGCTTCAGATACACTTTCCATCCCTGGTGGGCTTAAATCAGCTTAGACACCAGCTTTTATGATTCCTTCTTTTTTACTTCTCAGTCCTTCAAGGCACTTAGCCTTGAAGCATGCCAAGGGAGCCAGTCACGCATTGTCGTTGGATTGTTTGTTTTTTCCACTGTTAACAAATTCCAGAGAGATCAAGACATGATAGCAATATCCAAATAGGTGGTAAATTGCCCTCATAAAACATGATTTTGGAACACAAATTCTCTTTTTTTCCCTTCTTAATTCCTGTTTTCCTTCTCCACAACATGACGACAAACACAGACTAATGAGGTGGTATTTCTGTTCTGTGTTTCTTTAGTTTTGTGCATATGATATCCAGGGTAACATCTACCAGGACACATGAAACAATAAATGGCATTATATTCTACTCTTAAAGTAGGTGTTAGTTAACTATAAATAAGAGTGTCTCTGTTAAATTGCAGCCAGGAAGTTAACTTCTTCCAATACGTTTTGTCCAGCTATTCTAAGGACAAGGGGGAATGGTTCTAAACTAAGACAGTTTAGGTTAGATATTAGGAGGAAGTTTTTCACACAGAAGGTGGTGACGCCCTGGAACAGGCTGCCCAAGGAGGTTGTGGATGCCCAACCCTGGAGGCATCCAAGGCCAGGCTGGATGTGGCTCTGGGCAGCCTGGTCTGGTGGTTGGTGACCCTGCACATAGCAGGGGGGTTGAAACTGGGTGATCATTGTGGTCCTTTTCAACCCAGGCTGTTCTATGATAATATTTTTGGGACAAAATTTTTAAATGCTATACAATGTCCTGACTGGAAAAAAATCTTCACATGGTTTAATAAGCTACTGTAACAAAAAGAGTGAGGAGAGAAAGAAACAATAGCTGTTACCAAATCCAGGATGAAGTCAAGGGAGAGTTCCCTAATTCCCCCACTCCAATTGAGCACAAAGTTAGGACATGGAATATTAAAAAAAAATACAAAATACTATTTTTCCAGAGAATGCAAATGAAGGGCTTCATGAAATACTTCTCTATTTCATATGCTTCTAACTGCACAACAAAAAGTTTAGGACGTACCATTTAATCACTCTAAAATCAACAAAAAGCTATCCTTTGGATTTTCTGCAGGAAATGCAATTTTTCTGAATGCAACATTCCTGAATATCCAGGAAGTACAACTGGTAGCACTGAAGTATTCATATACATGACATTCCCCCCAAATATTTATACAATAAATACAAATGACTTGATGACTGACCACAATGGAAAAAAAGCTCTTGAAACACTAAGCAAAACAGTTGCAACATTTTCAATATAGATTGTAATTAATCAGCTATGTGCTGTTAGGGTTATTCTATCTTCCTAGCCATTGCCTTACACACCAAGATCCAGATGTCTCCAAACCTGTAGCTGCTCTGTCAGCCACAGTTTTCCAGCTTCTCGCTCCATCTGTGAGAATTTAAGAAATACATGTTTGCTGTTTTCTCCAAGCGTAAGGATTTGATACCAGAAGGACAAACAAATGTCTGTCCACTGACCAACCACATACTATCTACGATTTTAAGGAAACCTGCTCTCTGAAGAACCACAGAGGAGGTAAACACGTTGCCTTCCTGGCAAGAAACCCACAGATGTTGATTACACCAGTTGGCCACATCTGAGCAGCTACAAAACCCAAAACCACTTTTTTTTCCCTCCTTTTCTCCAGAGGTCACAAATATTCAAGCAATGCATCACCTACTAATTGGTATTATTGGAAAATATGACAACAGGAAGACTCATTCATTTAAATATATAAAACAGAGTGGACCCAGAAAATCATTAGTCAGCGTTACAGAGCCACTGCAGCTAGTGGCAAATGAAAAAAAGAACAGTCTGTTAGGTGGTTAGTTTTTTCTAATATATATATCTATATATATATATATATATACACACAAGTAAATTTAACTATAGCTCACTGAAAGTGAGCTGTACCCTCAATACCTTCTAAAAACAAGCACAAGCAAAAGTGGCCTGCAGGCACTGAGGCACTGTACTGTTCTTGGTTCTTGACTCACTCTCCATTTTCTCTTTTTTTTTTTTTTTTTTTTTTTTTTATACCATATGCAGAAATAAAATGCAATTCTGTGAATTTTTTTAACCATATTTTATGGATTGAAAAATTCTTCCCTTTTTCCCCTAGAAACAATTTTTTATGAATACACATCACCTTATCAAAAATTATATTTATTAAAATCATTGCAGGCCAACCCCTGAAAAGCAGACTTAAGAATTTCTGAAAATCGAGCATTTAAAAATGTTTGAATATTTAATCTGCAATATTGAAGCGTGGATGGAAATTGGGACGGGCGCAACACACACAAGAGATCAGAGCTGGGGCACGTTCTCCCTGAAGATTAAACCTATTCTCCTTTGTGTTTTGGTTGTTCACTCATTCTACCTTCTCTCACCAGAAACACCCTTGGAATGCCAAAAGCATGAAAGATGTCACAGTAACAACAGTAACAACTTCCTCCTATGTTCAGGTCTGTTTCAGGAAGCCATTTCAAGAACCTGCGACTGACAGGCCATATAGCAAATAGCCATGGGCAGCTCTCTCCCAACAAAATCTAGTAAGAACATTGATCTTCATCCACCAGCAACAGAAGAAAGGAACACTAAATTGTAAATTCAATCTCAGAAGATTAAAGATACCTACAATTTTTTTTGGTCAAGAGTAACAGAGTTACTCTTAACATATATACATACATAGTTGTCGTTAATTGGCAATACCGAGCAATACCCAGAGATCCGTAAGAAATAGTTCAACTCTATTCTCTTGGTTACTTTTCCACACATTTCCTGCTTATGCTACTAGCTGCTGAAATGTCTTCAGGATGAAATTTTTGTTTGAAAACAGATTGGTCTGCGACACAAGCAAGTGAAAAGAAAACCTTAATTCCCTAGAACTTATATCTGTGTCATGGTTTTATGATTTTTGTTATCGGTATTTCACATCATAACACCTTGTGAAGCTCTGGGAGTTATAGAGTTAATGCTCCAGGTCCACGGACTGCTGATTTTTCCAAGTACCTGGTTCTCAGAAGAGAACTACATACCCCAGAGGACTTTGCATTTCTGTGAAGTGAAACAGCCCAGATGCCAACTGCCATGATGCACAGCCCTGCTTGCACAGGGTTAAGAGCAGAGCCCTCTGGGAAACAAAACTCAAGGCTGCAAGGCTGCAGGAAAACCTCACCTTTGTGCACAGCCTCCACCAACTTTTTTTTCACCCATATGTTTTTTGTTTGTTTGTTTTCCTGAAGAACACTTCTTCTTCCCCTTTGTTTTTCTTTTCTTGCATCTCTGTGCTCTGTTTCTGGCTGGAACTGGCAATGGAACTGCTGAACAACAGAAGCTGATCCAACTGTACTGCTGACTCAATCCTGAGAGCCTGTTCTCATCAGATTTCACTGCAGCATTCCAGATTTCAGTACCCAAAAATTTCAGATACTTATCTAAACCAAACTTCCTGAGGGTGAACTATCCCCAGTGCTAAGACAGCAAGAGCAGGGCTGACACACATTTGAACAAGATTCCATCAGAGCACAGGAGACAGCATGCCAACTATGCTTAAAGCAATACCTACCTACATAATTTCAACTCTGTCTGACTTGGTAAATTGCTGAGTTAATTGCCTTGGTATTCATATTTACATTCAAAAAAGAATACACAGATCTGAGGTCAATCATTATGCTGTTCCATTAAACACTTTGTTCTAGGTAAATGGACTTCTGAAAACTTCCTTTATAATGTAAAATGGAACCATCTGTATATAAAGTTTGGGAATTATTTTTATCTTAGTTTTATTGATATAATTACATGGTTACTAAGATGCTTACAGTTTCAGACTCCTAATAGCTATAAGGGCTTGTTACTGATACTCTGTAATCACAGAGAAGTCTCTTCTTTCCCTTTGGCTTGAGAAGAGAAAACAAAAATTCAAAATGTGTTTATTTCCATTTCTTTAAACTTTGTGTTTAACAAAGTCTAACAGTGCAAAGGTAAGATATTCCTTCATATTCGCTCTGTTCTTAAAGCAATAAGAAAAGTGATATTGCAATTACTACAGAAATAAATAATCACAGGAAGTTAATACTGTGGTAATAACCCACCATATCTTAAATAATTCCCTGTTTGGAGTTGGAGGTTGATTTTTCCAGCTGGAATTTTGAAAAGGAAGTCTCCCACACATCTCAGAAAAAAAAATGATTTCTCAAAAGAAAGCTTCCAATCTCTTGCCATCTGAATTGTGGAAATAGAACACAGCACTTTCTGTCTGACAAATTTTCCAGAAACCCAGTTGTTTTTTGAAAGCCAGTCTTCACTCTTAATACTAAGGAATCATTATCAAGGACTCGCATGGACAACTGCTGCACCATTTGCAGTAGGCAAAGTGTCCACACAGAAACAGATCTAGCTATCAAGCAATCAATCTTTCAGAAAAACTGAAACAGAGCCAGAAGTCTTCAGCATACAGTTAACGCAGGGGTAGTTAACCTCAAGAGACAGACTGGTCAGGAGAGGGGGGACAGAACCATACACTTATTTTAACTCTGAGAAATTGTACAGAGCTAGATGCACACACTCTGCCTTCCTTATGAAATATGGTAAGCAACTAGGTAAGTTCAACAAAAAAACTCATTTCGGTTGTAAATAAATGTTAGCAGCAGGGTGTGAGATTAAAAGGTAATACCATCTTATTTGCTCTCTGCTTACCGTAAAGTATGTCAAGAATGTTTTTTTCTGATTTTTTTTTTTTTTTTTTTTTTGCTCCATTTGATCTCCTAAATGGATGAAGTCCATTAGATCTTGTCAGAGTTTCAGTAAGGAACACAGAATGAGAGGTGAACCCAGCAATTAAGTATGTCTAATGGCTCCCAGATCATGTAAAATCAAGGATGGATTTACCACAGCAGAATCAAGATAAGAGAGTCAAAAGGAATGGTGTAGAATAACGAACAAAAACTTGTGTACTTTCCCTCGAGGATGGCAAATAAGTTTTAGAAAAAATGTCAAAAATCATAAGGCACAAAAGTCTTGGAAAGGATCATTTGAAGTAGTTAAAAAGAAAAACAACCTCAGGAACGGTCTGTTGGGTTTTCATCGAGCTGAAAGTATGCCATAGCCAGGAGGTAGCTGTGAATAAAAACCCATGGCATGCAGGAAAGTTCTCAGTTTCTCCTCTGGCAAGCATGCTTTAAGGCAGAACTTTGTAAACACTGTGGGGGAGGGAGAAGTCAAAGTTCCAGAGCATTTCTGAACCATTTGCAAGTGTTTTGTACAAATGGAAGTTGAGTTGAGGAGATTGCTTTTGCTCACCATGATGGCCATGCCAATGACAACTAGCAGGAAAAAATCTTCAAGAAAGTAGGTGTTAACACTCAATGGCACATGGCCTTTTTCATTATGCAGGGAGGATGGTGAAGAAAATAGCGTCAACAGTGTGGTGACTTGTCTTAATGCTCAGTACCACCTTCAAAATAGATAACACCCACGGTTATTAAAAGGAACACAAATACAGTGTCACACAAACATGACAAATCTCTCTTGCAAACCACAGCTTCACAAACACACAGCTTTGATTTTACAAAAAGTTCTGGACTGAAGCGATATTCAAGAGGTGAGTCAATCGAGTACAAGGCGGGGTGGTTTTACCTGGCCTTGTGCTGACAACATTGCCACCTTGAGCTCCAAGTGGGAAGAACACAGGCAAGCTATGCCAGCCACAGGCATGCCATGCCGAGCTCCAAGGCACCTGCCAAAACAATGCACCAAGCACCTCCTTGTAGCCAAAGACGTCACTTAGTCACCAGTGAGGACCAAGCTCAGTCTTTCACTGGATTTGGAAGATTTGAAATATTTTTAAGTGTTTTTCCCACCACTGACCTTCAACAGAACATTTATGCGGGCAAAGAGAGAACAATGCTTTCACATAATTTTAATGTTATCCAAAATGGTCCTACCCTTTGAGGCTCAGCACCACAGTTAAATGCTTCTGCAGTTAGGTCTCCAGTACTCCTGAGAGACCATGGTGCTCAAAAGCCCGAAGTTAGGATATATTATTTGATTTTATCTTCATAGAATCACAGGCACACAAAACAGATTGAGTATGAAGGGACTTCAAGGATCATCAAGCTCCACCCCCCACCAACCATTTTCAATAGAAATGATTTAATTGATACAGTTTCCAGTACAGTCCCAACCAAAAACCGTGGGACAACTAACTCAGCAAACAGAAGGCAAACATATTCAAGTGAAAACACTCTTTACGAAGTAGTAAAACAAGCATAGTGCTGAATGCATCACCAGTGTGACTGCTTATGTAACTTCTGAAATAGCTTTGGAAGCTGAAGCAAGCCAGAGGCAGAAGTTACAGGCAGGAGAGTGCCTCATCTCCCCCAGGCCCAGACCAACGACCTCTCATTCCAAGTTACAGCTTTAACATATTTGTTTATGATCATGCCCAGTTTCAGTCAAGAGCAATAACCATCCACATGTATCTTGTTTTGGAAGAAAACGCTGTCTTTGCCTGGGTGCAAAAAGGACAAAGCTCTTTGAAGTCCTTTGTAAAGGCTCTTTTCAGAGGTGCCCAGGGGCAGGACAAGAGGCAATGGGCACAGACTGGAACACAGGAGGCTTACTATTATTTTAAAAAATAATTCAACGTTGCAATCAATATCCACAAAAATTCAGAAAATGAGTACTGAAAATTTCATCTCATTAGAGGGAGGCTTTTCAGATAAGAGCTACACACATTTTCTGTGTAAAAACTCAGACCTCTTCCATGAAGGCAGTCCTAAATATGTACAGTTTACCTATAGGGAAGATTCACAGTCACACTAGTAAAGCTCAGAAAGAGAACACTTTAATATGTAATCCGACCTAAGAAAATAATAAAATCTCTCACGTGTTCCCCTCTCCCTCCCAAAATGTCTTCTCTATGTTTCAGTTGTGAAAATAGTTTTTTCTCTTCTTTTTCTCTAACTTAAATTGGTAATAAGGGAAATTTCAGTTTAACTAGAAAACCCCAAGTGATTCCACTCTAAAGTGAAGGTCCCATAAAAACCAGGAAATAGGAAATTATATCTGTATCTGGCATGATCGACTACCAAAGCCAATTCTCAAGGCTTCAGTGGAGTGCTTTTGAAGTTGTTCATGTGATATGCTGATGTTTGCTTTCAAAAAGGTCCAGTTTGGAGCACAGCTAGCAAATGTCTCCCTGCTATATAATAAGGTGGGAAGGTGAACTGGAGTCAAATATCTCCCAGCTAAATTAAACGATCACCACACAAGCAGCTTCTCAAACTGTAAGCAATGAGAATCAGCAAAAAGAGGCTGCAAGAAACAAAGATGGCCTATTTATTTTTGTGTGAGAGATAGAAGGTAAGAAATGCTTGGGTAGGTGGTAAAAAAGTATCTTATTCTCTATAAGAAATTTTCAGTTCAAGATTAACTGTTATGCTGTTAAAAGCTGATATGTTATAAATCTGGGTTCCTTTATAGCTACAAAAGCTTTAAGTTCCTCATATCAATAAAATCCATCGCTTACTCAGTCTCTATAGTCATAACACGCAAAATAGCACCAGCCCTATTAAATTAATATTTATGACAAGCTAGGAGAATCAGAAGACAAGCAGCAATTGCTAAGACACAACCATGAGCACAAGTCTCATTTAATTGCATTGCCCAAGTTTCTCAAAAATGAACATCAACTCCAAGAAATGCAACATTCAGGGCAAACACGATCTGCCATCCAGGGAAGACAAATTACAACACAATCAATTAAATCGATGGTCATATGCAGAATCTAAGTGCTATAAATTCCAGTGTTTTCCTTTTGTTGTAGCACGCAGCACTCTGGCAGGTATTCTGCCAGGTTTTGGTTTGTTTTTGTTTGTTTGTTTGGGGGGGAAGGAGGAGATAGGGGAGGAGGACAGGAGTAGTTTAAAGTTATGATCAAGAGCACCCATCCCAACAACACTTCAGAGATGACAAATGGAGGTATTTCTTTACAGCTTCAGCTCACAATTATAAGGTATTAGCTGAAGATGTGGACATACTTGGATTTCCACTAACTCATGTACTACGAACAGCAACAGCTTAAAGGTGGAGATGCAGTCCTCTCCCTTATGCCAGCCACAGACCATGACTATAGACACTGATCTCCCAAAGAAAACAATGGAAAGGCCAGCACCACGCCCAGCACCACGATCTGCTCTATAACAAATACATGCTATTTATTAAAAATAATAATAGTAATAATAATAAAAAGCCAAACTTAAGAAAGGGGGAGATAAGGAACAATCAAAACTAAAAACATCCACATAAAAGTTCAACAGGCTTCTTAACTCCTTTAAGAAAGAAAAATGAGAGGTACCATTTCTGGAGTCTTCAAGAGGTTAAAGCAAAGAAGAAAAACCTGTAACATATCGGCAAGCATTGGGTCTTTCTTGAGCCACATCAGTGATTTGGCTTTCAAAATGCACAGTGAATCCCTCAAAAGTAAAATTAATGGTTGCACACCACCTCTAGTGTCCTGGATACTGTCTCTGATACTTCTGCTGGGAGATGTTTGGTCTGCCAGAGAGCTGTGCTGGCACAGTAACAAGAGGAATACTTTTTAAGACATCTCAGGAAGCTGTCAAAAGAGTCTAGGGCTGAGGGAGGAGTAACATATTGCAAATTGCATGGTTACTGTTGAATCAGAAGACTAGTAGGAAGAGAAGCTCTGACAAACACATAAAAGACTACACTAAACATTTCACAGTTTAATTGCTCTATATACCAAAGGCAAGTGTTGTTGCCACCACAAATAGAAATGCAGAGGCATTTTTTTTTCCATGAGCTTTTACTACAGTGAAACCAATCTGTCTGGTAAAAGTAACAGCAGATTCCACCCCGCCATCCCCCAGATAGCAGAAATGTTTGAAATACAGCATTCTGGGAAATAGCTTTCTATTTGTTTGAAATTTTTGAAAGCAACATACCATTTTTTGAAATAATTATTTCCTTCTTTAATTGTTATTTTGCCTAAGATCATCATTAACCTTTGCTTACCTACAGTGAAATACGTCATTTGAGAAAAGAAGTTTGAGACAGCACACCTTCATGTTCCATTTGGAATACTGTGTCCAGGTTTGGAGGCCCCAGTACAAGAAAGACAGGCAGCTGTTGGAGACAGTCCAGAGGAGGGCCACCAAGATGATCAGGGGGCTGGAGCACCTCCCCTACAAAGACAGGCTGAGGGAACTGGGCTTGTTCAGCCTGGAGAAAAGAAGGCTGCAGGGTGACCTCATTGCAGCATTTCAGTACCTAAAGGGAGCCTACAAACAGGAGGGGAGTAAACTCTTTGAAAGGGTTGATAACTGCAGGACAAGGGGAAATGGTTTTAAGCTGAAGGAGGGGAGATTTAGATTGGATGTCAGAGGGAAGTTCTTTATTGTGACAGTGGTGAGGTGCTGGAACAGGCTGCCCAGAGAGGCTGTGGATGCCCCGTCCCTGCAGGTGTTCAAGGCCAGATTGGATGGGGCCCTGGGCAGCCTGGTCTGGTATTACATGGGGAAGTTGGTAGCCCTGCCTGTGTTGGGGGTGTTGGAGATTCATGATCCTCAAGTTCCCTTCCAACCTGGGCCATTCTGTGATTCTGTGATGTCAAATGGAATCAGCAGCCATGACAGTTTAGAAAACTCATACCCTGTCCACCTTGTTATCCATACAGAATTGCACAAGGCACAAGCAAATTTAGTGTGAGAATTCATATTGATGTGCAATATTCAGCATGTTCAAAGCCCAGCAGAAGTGCACGTAAAAATGTTTATCCTAACTACATACTTACCATTACAGTAGCACATCACACCCTCTCAGAGTTGTTCTTTTTAAACTGTTTCTTCACAGTGGAACTATGGAAATGCATTGTATTCCACGAAGTTAACACAGCACTGCTGGACAGCAATTCAACAAGAGGAAACTTCATTTTTCAAACCGTAAATTTTTAAAAGGATTAGCTGATCGCTGATAAACATTTAAACAAACCCATTCACACAGGCAGAACTCGCTCTTTAGTGGTTAAACTACTGCAGGAATTTTGGCACACAGTCTTTTTACAAATTAAGTATTGTTTTACACGTCCCAAATGTGTTAGTCATAAACATTAGCAGAGGAATACAATTGCAACTTTTTAATAACCCTGCATTAATTCTGAACTTGTTCATCTGAACTTAGCTTGTTTTTCCTTCATGACTGGATAAAGCAGACTGCAGAATTTTGTGCTGTGCCAGGTCTTGGCTCCATCAGTTGCTCATTAAATGAGATCTGGAATTCAGCACTGGAGTGAACGCACATGGGAACTCATGTGAAGCTGCTCGTATATCATTGATAGCTCGGTTGCTAACACAGAGTTTATCCAAGACGGTACATTTTTCGTTGACATGAACAAAGCTGTTCACCATCCTCTGTTTTTGACGTCAGTGGACAACTACCCACTAACAGTATCTGTCACTACAAAATGCTTGGAATTTCCTCACTCATAAAAGCTGGAAAATTTCAACTACATTATTGGATTTTAAAGACAACAATTTTTAGTGATCATTAGGGTAGGACATTTTCACTCTCACTGATTTTTTTTTTCCAAAATCTTCAAAATTTAAACTTAAACAACATCACAGACTCTGAGGAATAGATATTTAAAACACCTCTTTTTGTTCTCTTCCTAAAGAACACGTTCTCAAATGAGTGCTAATTACCCAATATACAACCATCACAGCAAGATATTTTAGATTTTTCCAATTAACTGGACACAACAATCATTTTGGTAGAATCTCTTGTGTAACTGGCAATAGGGCTAGAAGGAATGACTTCAAGCTGCACCAGAGGAGATTCAGGCTGGACGTTAGGAAATACTGCTTTTCTGAAAGAGTGGTCAGGCACTGGAATGGGCTGCCTAGGGAGGTGGTGGAGTCACTGACCCTGGAGGTGTTCAAGGAACATCTGGATTTTGTGTTGAGGGACATGGTTTAGTGAGAACTACTGGTGATAGGTGGATGGTTGGACTCGGTGATCTTGTAGGTCTTTTCCAACCTTGGTGTTTCTTTGGTTCTGTGATTAATATTGGACCATAGCTAGTATTTAACAGAACTGTAGAAAACCAATGCCCTAGCATAAGCTATTTATTGCCTCTCTTCTACACCTTCTTTATTCTTCCAACTGCAATGGCCCCTGTGAAGTCAGGTAGCAGTTCCCTCTCTGGAGCACAGTGTGACTTCTCAGGAACAAGGCACTAGGCTGGTTTCAGCCAGGGCTGTGCAGGAAGAAGGGTGGCTAGCCTTCATACCCCTCCAGAGCCTAAGAGCATAACAACAGTCTGTGTATACACAATAAAGACATCCTTCTTGACAAAGCTACATATTTTACCTCTGCTGGAGGCTTTCCTGCTGATAAGAATGCATTTCAACCTTGATCTAAAAACCAAGCTAGGAAGCTGCTGCTTCACAAACACATCCCTCGCTTCTAAACCCCCCAGTTTAGCTGAAAGCAAATAAATATATTAAAAAAACCAGCACATTGGTACAATACAATGTAAAGTCCCTTTTTCTCAGCATGTCAAGATACCATCAACCGGTAAACTAGAAATAGCCTTGTTTAAAAACCCAGTTTTAATTTTTTTATGGATCTCTGGAACTACTGTCTCTTAAGCCTCTCAAGTTCTTCAAATGTGTTTCCATTCTTTTCTCTACAACAATCCCCTTTCAGAGAACAATTATTTCATTTTTGTTTTTTAGGGTTCTAATCTTTGAGGTATGACATTCATCTAATACTTCCATAGAACAGTTACAAAAATAAACAATTCCATCTCATTTAAATGACTGATTGAGTTCTTACGTTTATTATACATAAGCCACATCTGAAATGCCAGGTATGTTGCTTCAGGTGGTTGTGACAAACCACAGAAATGGCACAAATGAACTGTTCTTCCCAGGGAATCACTGCTTTGTAGGTCTGTATTTTTATGATACGTCATTTTAGAACTTAACTTCATATGAAGGAACATAATTGTGCATTCACCGGCTACTAAGAAATGGCTCTTTTTTAAGGGTATAAAACAGGATATTCTTGAGCAGCTCTACAGAATCAACTTCATATGAGGGGATAGGAAGGAGCAAACTTATTTTTAAAAATAGAAAAATGAGTAAATCCTAAGTACTACTCTATCAAAGCAGATAAAACAAAAGCATTGAAGAAATGTTATCAAAAGCTTCTTAAAGACAACTTTCTATTCATAAAAGTATTCCTATTCTTAAGAACTCAGCTATTTTTGAGTGATTGTACTAGGAAATGTATGTTCTAACAAAAAAATATGAAGAAAATATGCAAGAAACCTGCAGCTGTCTCAACTTCTGAAAGGGGCTTTGATTTTCACAACTGCAGCATCTCTGAAAAGCATTTCCAAGTAGATGACATGATATGATCTTTGGCTCGAAGGTCATTCCATATGTACTGTAGACACAGTGCCCACACTGGCTTTACAACTCTGAAGTTTCGTAGAATTTTATCTTCTGAGTGAGCCTTGTGCCGCTTATCAGGGTTCTCCCGCTCTGCTATTGTAACATCTTCAAAGAAAGAATGTAAAGACAGAGCCAACATCTCTCTGATGGGAGGGATATAACTCCTGATCTTTTCCTCTTTTTCATCTGTTTGAATATTTATCTGTGTAAGTGTTTGCATGTACAGATACCTATTTATAAATGCTTAGATTTCAAAAGAAGACAGTGAACATACATCACTTTTGTCTAAATGGTCAACCGAGCATTCAGAGAAGCTGTCTCCCTGGGGAGCAAGTAGGGAAATAGAGTTTATGCAAAAGATGTTATTTCTGTATGTCTAACTCATGTTTACATTACTACTTTTGTGGAACAAGGAAAGGATATAGACTTCTTGTAGAACAGCAGTTGGTCATTTCTGCATTTCTCTAACATACAAAGTCCAGGACCTTCCTTCCACATGATTCTGTCGTAGTGAGTTACTCTCTAACAGCATTCCTGAATGCTTCCCTTGACCAGTGAGAGCAGCAGTAATAAAAAGTCTGTATCTTCATCAAATGGAGGGCAAACACTTTTTAACACCAGTTACACTGGTTGAAAATACCTATTTTAGTTCCCTGAATTTTAGCTCACTCTTACTGCTCATCAAGACAAAGTTAAGATCATGCAATAGGCAAGATATTGTATTAAGATAATGCTAAAATCACAGAGATATATCCATTTATGTTAGGTCTTGCAGTTAAGCCAATGAAACAGCTTACATCATACCCAGGGTAATTTTGAAGCAGTAGAATGCTTAAGTTCACAAAGCTAGATTGTTTCCGTACATAAACTTGTTCAGAGCTTGCTTAGAAGTCATTTATATCAATGGCCCACCTTAAAGAACTCTCATTATAGGTTTCATTACATTACTTTCATTACATTAGCTGATTTGTAATGATGGTTTGTGTGAGCTCTTCTTGACAGTAAATGTATAACAATTTGAACTCTTTAAAAGCTTTTTCATTGAGGAGATCCTGAGTGTAGTGTAACACAAGTAGAGATGAGAAGTTCACATTAAACACTTTCACCAGGCACGGGAACACTTTCAAATCTGAGTAATTACCCCATGGCTTCATAGGTTAAGAGAAACAAGTATAACTTTCAAGTTACTTGCCGATGTCACTGCATTAAGCATTTTATATACTTCCCATACTGAGTTCCTAAAATAAATTGTTTTTAAACAGAGAATTTTTACAGAGAATAGCAGCTATCCAGCCACGAATCCTGTCTCCTGCAGTTCTTAATGGTCAGTGTTTGCAGACAATAGAATAGCACAAAGAGGTACTTTCCTCCTCATACTGTCCCAGCCATCCAGATATTAGCAACAAGTGAACCTCCTGAGCTAGAGATCATTGTTTAGTTGGATGGATGGATCTCTGAGCCTATCCAAATCACTCTTTGTTTGTTATTTTCAATGACTGTATGAATATCAACATCCCTTCAATAGTTTCACTTCAGAAATACACACAAAACTTTTCAAAGTTGTTAAATTTAATAAGGAAAAGAATTTGCACTATTTTCTTCAGGTCAATTTATCTTGAATACTGGACAGCAGGTGTAGCATAAAGCAGGAGGTTGGAATGGCTGAAAGGAACTATGCTCAAGATCTACTGTCTGAAAAATGGACACTCATGTCTCCATATCATTTTCTTTAGGTACATTAATTTGCATTCTATTTTTTTTTTAACAAAAAACAATAACAAAATATCCTAGGTAAATCGAAGTTATAAAACCATCTCCAGTGGAACTTAGAGGCCTTTCTTCCTACTCTTAAATGTCCTGGAAATGTCAAGCAGTCATCACTTTTTGATAAATACGTATTTCTTTGAAACAAATAAAGGCTTAAGAACCAAGGCACATATGCTCAGCAGCTTTTTCTTTTCCAGCTGCAAGAAACACTTAACGACTCAGAGCAAGTTTGTAAAAATTATGAAGTATCATTCAAATTCTTAATTCAAAAAGTTGCTCAGGCACTGCGATGACAATCAATGGCAAACCTACATAGGCAGGGCTGACTTCTTGTCTGTTGCATTCCTAACTGGCCAAGCACAAACCACCTCCAGTCACAAACGTGCAACATGCTTGCACATGATGCATCCAACTTAATAAGCTTTATTTAAACACACTATTGAAATAATACCTCAATACAGCCTCAAATGAGAGCAGGCTCACATCAGACAGCTCAGAGAACAGGTAGCTGAATTCTTTGTTCCACCAGATAAACTGGTTTTAAAATGTTAATCAGCTTAATAGAGTTTTCCCTATAGCAAGTGACCAGTGTATAATGTGCCCTAAGATAGAAGGCATTGATATGAAGTATATCCATGATATATCCAAGATATCCATGTCCAGTTATAGAGAAATCCAAACTCAATCCTACAGATTCTTAAATAAATCCCCCCTGAAGTCAGTAGGGCCACTCATGGGGAATGTCCAAGTTGATAAGATACTTACAACTGGCTGGCTATCTGCCTGTATTTTAATTTTTTTTAATTAATTGGCTTGCATTCTAGTGCTTAAGTATTATGAGATTCTGTATGCAATCAAATACCAACAATCATGTCAACAAATATGTAAACACCATCTCCCAAAGTACTTATGCAAGTCTCCTGTCTGAGACATCTCACATACCAAGCCGTGCACTAAGTTCCCAGCATACACAATTAAAAAAGCCAAGTCTAATACTGAAAAGGCTCTAAAATGATGCACTCAAGTTTTGCTCAGAAATGCAGCCACATATCAAAGCCAGCAGTCCATGCATCTGCTATCTTACCTACCTACTCAAGAACATAATTTGAAAGCACGGAATTACATACGTATAATAACATAGTTATGGTGTATACGATTGAAAACATCACAAAATGCTATACTCCAGGAGAGCATTCTATCAAGCAGTATTTGGTTTTGGCAATGGAAGTACAAATTCAGTACAAAGTAACAGAAACTACGTTTCAGCGTTAAAAGCTCTCAAGAGTTCAACAGAATAGAAACTTGGAAATGTAATAGATGAAACTTCCACTGTGTGTACGAGTCCAATTTCCCAGTAATGTAAACTAGAAGTGCCAAATAATAATCAAAAACAAAAATATCCCCCACATCTCCTGCCAATAGGTTTAGTTTAATGTCATCCAGCCCAAGTTATTTTCACTTCTCTTTGAGTGAATAGAGACAACTGACATTCAGATAATGCCTAAACAATAGAAAATAGGACTAAAGATAAGATACCATGAAATTTTGTTCCTATCTGATTAGTAAAAAAGTGCCTTCAGAGCCCGGAAAGCAACTCTGGAGACTCAGCCAAAACTTTCTGCTTTTACGAAATAACTCTTGGCTTACGTTAAAAGCACATCCTACTAAGAAAACCAACAAACAAACAGAAAAACACTCCAAGAAGTGGTATAAAAATGAAGTTTTCCCATGAAATCTCACTTTATACTCTTTGCATATATACAGGAATGAGTTGTTATGTCTGTGTTCACCTGAGAACATTTTTCAAACAGATGAGAGTACTGCACTTGTACCGTAATAGATGCTTGTTGTCTGTAAAGGATTTTATCAATGCAGAGTTGCATCTTCCCCAAGCACACAAGGAATAACCTAGAGTAACCCAAGACTTACACATGGCACATTTACCAATAGCAACTAAAAGTCAGTAAAAGAAAAAACAACTTCAGTCACATCCTAGCTAAAATAGCTTTGCTGTTACTGAAATCTTTCTTAGGTTCAAGATCTCCATAAAAAGATACAGCTTTGTGGCAGTGTCTTGTGGTATAGAAACAACCTGAAGAGAAAAATGTAACTAAGGTAGAAATCAGTAGGGGAGAGACATAATAAGAAAGCAGGAGGAAACAAAAACAAGTTTAAAGCATGTAATGAAGCACCAAAGAAAAGGGAAATGAGTCCAAACAATTGCATCTTGAGGACTGGAAGGAAAAAACAAAACAAAACAAAACAAACCAGTGACACATCAGAGCAGGATTTTATTTCTATTCAGCTGTATTCCTTTGGCGACTGACCTATTTACATCTCACCTATCAGCACTTGCATCTGTAGCCGCAATGAATTCCACATTATATATATATTCCTTTAATTTCTGGATCTCTTTCAACAAGTGAGAAATTACAAGTTAGGGAATCCAGAAAAGATTTGTAGCTATCTTAAGATAGCTTTAAGATCTTAAAAAAAATAATAATAAATACGGGCCTTTGCAAAATAGGAAAAAGTATTTTGGAGAAAAAAACAAGAAACCTTCAGATAATGAATGCTGATCCATTAGAAGAAAAGTATCTCCTATTTAGTAATTTGTGTGAGAAAGAGAGAGAAGTAATATCCCCACTTACCAGTTTTATTGATGTTTTTTTCATTAAACACTCAGACCTTCCCACCTACAGGTGCTAACAACTAGTTACTTTACTACAAATCTCACCACCCTATGCTACCCCTTAAAACCAGGAAACTAACCCAATGTAGGAAAGCCACAAAGCTAGACCAAACATTTTAGAGAGTTCTGAAAAAAAAAAAAAAAAAGAAAAAAAAAAGGTTAACTAGTTGCTCTGAAGAGAGATTTGGAGAACTGAAGACATTGACAGCAGCAGCAGTGTGAAACCATCAAGGCTTGTTTACTGATTTCATAACAAAACAGCGTTAATCTCTCATTTATTTTTTCCCCATTTTGAGCTGGCACTGTCTTTGCTGAGCGCTACACAGTTAACACAGCCTTGTCCACTGAAACATTATACCCGCACCAACAGCAACAGATGAGCATTCCTGAACTACTTTGCAATGAGAAAGTATGTACTTTATTGGCCTTATCATTGATAAGACATTGCTCCTGCCTTTCTATCACTCAAAACACAAAAATATTAAGTGAAAGTCAAACTGAAGCCCCAAGCAAGACCAGAGGCATTACATTTAGTTGTTATCTCAGCTATCTTCAAGGTATCTGCCAAAGTCTCTCAGCCTGGCAGAGACAGATGAGCAACCACAAGACTGCTCTGTTCCGCACCCTCCAAGCTCTTTTCTACAGAAATATGACAAGCACAGTACCTGCAGCACCCTTATTCTGCAGCACTACAGCAAGCCTGACCAGTTCTCTCTCTACTTACCATGGGGGATAGATGTGGATGACATCCTGTGGCCTACTCTTCAGGTGAGCTGCTGTCTCTCTTGCAAAAAGGACTTTGATTATCGGTTCTCTTGTACTGATGACAAGGTCTTCGGATGAAATGATAGCAGGAGACTCTTCCAGCTGCTGGCAGATGGCAACTTGTATCATACACTCCTCAAACATTTCTAAGATCTTCACAATTAAAACACCAGATTTATCTGCAAATTTAAAGAAAAAGAATGCAATGTTTGGATAAGGAGAAAAATTCTGGCACAATGAAGATGTATGTTCTGCTCTCTCCTTTCCTTTCTGATCTGCAGAAAAGCCACATGAGCATAATACACCCAAATGAAGTTTTAAGCAATTACACCATTTTAAAGGTGAGCAGGTGTTTGCCCTCCACTCTAAGACAGCACCCATTAAGTACAAAGAATCTAAAAGCAGTGTTTCATATTCAGAGACAATGTGAAAAAAACACAGACTAAGATATATAGACTAAAAGCAGCTATTGCAAAACTTATCCACTTTATCAGTCCTCAAACAGGAGAGAAGCAACATTAACATATACCAGCATTCCTACAGTTTGATTCTATGCACTTCTGTCTATTTAAAAAATTACTTCTAGCTCCCTTTGCAGTCTGCACAGATCTACTCAGACAGACCTGGGTCTGTTCCTTTCATGTAAGATTGATTCTCTTTCTCACCTAACTCCACTTCAGTTTGCACTCTGATCACTGGTGTTGTTATCCACCTGCTAAACACTGCTATCAATAGTGGGGAAAATCATGATGCTATAGAACAGGAGCAGCAGTATCCCAATTCTACTGATTTTGATTCACAAGTTGCATTTAAAAAAACACAGTATCCCAAGAAAAACAGCTGATATAAATTATCTTCCCACAGCAAAGCAGAAGCAGGGGCGGAACTGTGAACGTGGTACTGGAACTTAGCAGAGCTGTACTAGTTATTTGCTTATTTTAAAGCCCATTTCACAATTGTAAATGTCTTTCCTTTGGAAAATAAGTCAAAATATTTAAGTTTATGAGCAACTTCAGAACAAACTAATGACCCAACCCTTTAGGAAACCCCAAACCAAAGAAACTGGGTTCTAAATCTTTTCAGATTTATTTAATATGGCAAATTCTATAAAATATATTATATATTTTGCCCATTTCATATTCCCATGCCTTTATTACATTTTATGCTAGAACTGAAATAAAATCATTTTGAAATATAAAACCAAAGTTTTCTCAAAACCACTTTTCTGTAAACCAATTTTTCATCACACGCAACATGTTTCTGCAAAGCATTGTTTCTCATGGACTGGTATTTTCCAGCAGGATAAAAGGTTCCTTCAGGAATTCCCCCATGCAATATATGTCAGCCATTTCTGTCCAAATCGTTACAGCTTGACCTCCTTCTCCAGAGCTGCAGAGCAGGAGTAAGAGAACCAATGCTTTTTGCCAGATCCTTTTCGTCAAGTACTTTGAGCTTGACTGGTGAAGAGAGATGGATGCCACCACTATCAATCCTCACCACTGTCACCTTCTAAGGGAAAGCTGTAACAAATGCACTGTCCCTCCAAAGACTCTGCTGACTAAAGTCTGCTTAAGTGCATACTTCTGCTCAGTGTGAGCTTGGACTAGTTTTCTATCCCTAAAGGCAAGGATTTAGAATATTCACACTTGAATTACACTTTGCCTGACTAGCTCCAATTGTAGTCCTCTGTCAACCCCAAGTTGTCATAAACAAATTGTCCCAACCACAAAAATCTCAGCCTCCCAAGTAAGCAAAGTAGTGAACATTTACCTCTACTCATACTCCACAATACAAATTTTCACCCACTTTAAAAAACAAGTCACAAAAAAAATCAACGTCAATGACAAAGCACACCAGCAGTCCCCTCCAAAAAAATATATACATATATATATACATAAAAACATCCTAGAACTTTTCATCACTTCTGAACAACGCATTTCTCATGTGCAAAATTTTTTGAAAATTCTTACTGGTCAATGATGTATGTGTAACATTCATCAGTTGATAAACCAGCTTAAAGAAATCACTGTAGAACAGAATGACAACTTAATACTTCTCTTTAAAATATCCCAGACTAGAAAACAGTTTAAAATGCTAGGCATATCAAAAACTTCGTCTATATGAAAACCCCTTAAAGGATCTTGGAGAAAAAGCTCTACAAAGACACCCAGCATCTCTCGCAAGCCAAACTTGGCCCAAACTCTAGAAGCTGATACTAAACGAAGCAGAATGCCTCTGCATTAAAAACAACACAACTTCAACAACCCACGTCTCAAACTTGGCACACGTGCACACTCTACAGAACCACAATCTATTTGTTTATTTAGATGCATGGAGATAGCTTAATTTAATTGCTCAAATTATTATTACTGCTGATGATAGAATGCTTTCTCAAACAACATAGCAAAGCTTTTTGAATTCCTGGCACGTGATGAAACATCAAAGTTGAGAATGTAGCTTTATTTTCAACTCATTTGGCTCCTGCTTTGTTATGCCAATCAAAAATAAATCAAACGTGCGGCTGCAAACTGAAAGGAGAATTTGTGGGTGAGGAGATGGGCTGGATCACTGCAATTTCTACAGCTTCTAGAGGAGTTTACTTGTTTGTTCACTTGTGTGAAAACCTTACCTTAAGGTTTTGCAGTGTCCTCTTTCACCCGTGGATAATTCACAGAAGTTCTCACTTGATAAACTCACCTCATTTCACTCACAAAACAATCATAGCCTGAGAAATTGAAACCTTCAGATGCACAGTTTTCATGGCAATATCCAACATTAAAAACTTTTGAGCACTAACTGTGGTGCAGCCCTGCCTATTCCTACACTGCGTATTTCTTCATGTCTTATTCTGCTGTCTAGAGCACACAGATTTCCTTCTTCACTGTTACTTTTTTCCAAAAATTAGTGAGCTAATCTTGCTAACAGTAAAGTCACTGAAGCATAAGAGTGGATACTAGGGAAAGAAGAGATGAACAACATAAAGGGGAGGGCATGAAGGGACAGGCGGACAATTGTTCAATGCTCTTTGCAATGACAGACTAACCAGGCTGGATTAATTGAGTTTGACTAAACCTTGAGGCTGCATATTTGCAAATAGTATCCAATTACTTCTCATCCCCTATAATGTCCACGTTGCACTGTCCTTGAGAAGCTCCTTTGGGACTCGGAGAAGGAATAATAACTACAAGTACCTATGGAATGCTCATTTCAAAAACTTCAGTTTATTCACATGAAGGTAACCTTTCTTCTCCCATTAAAAGAAAAGTCACTGTGCACATTCACAAACAGTGAGTACACACCTGTCCAGACACATTTAAAAATCCTTCATTCAAGCAGCCATTCGAGGACTGCTTAACATAATCCACCTTTGGTGCCAGATGCCTTTCCAAAAGCACCTTGCAGCAGTCTTCATGCAGTTAGCAGAAAAGTTAGAAGACATTCACTTATACAGACTTAAGGGCCATTTGAAGCATCTGGACCCATGATTATAAAGAGACTTTATTCACTCCAGGGGCACAAAGTGTAAAGTCAGTCCCTGATACATATAGTTCGAGATGTCATGAAGAGAGAGAAAAGTACTGACATAACTGGTTTGAGTATGGACTCTGAAGGTGCATTTAGGTTGTACAACTTGCTTCCTCTAAATGGCACCATTTAAAAGGAGAGGAAATCAGCCATCAGAGCTCATAACACTACCTCAATGCTAACAATTTGCATCAAGACCAGAAACCTACACAGAGATGCAACATGCTAGCAAATAGTCATCCAAAAGGCACCCAAGTCCTCCTGTGACCAACAAGAAAAAAAAACAAAAAAATCAAGTACCAATGATAAGCTGGGTCAGCTTTCACCTGAAACATCACATCAGCCCTTCGCAGAATGCTTCACCATGACAAGTGTCAATCATTGGATGGAAACCATTGCTAGGTGAACTGCGATGAAACAAATGAATTCGTCCAGATCTCACAAATGTGCAGACCTAGTGAAACCAGCACGACATGCTGACTGGTGGGAAGAACAAGCCTTTTAAGCACGGCAGTAGCTCTGGAGAAGCCTCGCAATTATTGACAAGGGCTTCTCTCACCTTGCAGGCAAGAGATGGCTCTGACAAGAAGCCAGTCAGGATCCCTGGCATAAGGAGATGCAGCATGGCCCCCTCAGAACGCATAGGTGGAATGAACTTCAGAGTCCTCAGAGACAGACGAAGAAAGCATCCAGAACCAGGCAAACAGAACATCAACAGCTCTTTGCTACTGTTAGCTAAATCTGAGAAATCACAAGGAAATATCTTTTTAGAAACAGTAATAATTGAATAAATCTGTCAACTTGGGCATCTTTGTAAACTCCTCAGCCACAAGAACCTTGGGAATCCCTCCTGGAAAAAGAAGAAAAAACTGGCTTGTCACGAGATTGCTCTGAAAGTAATGTCTCTTATTTATTCCCATTCAAACTACAACACCAAGTTGGACAGCAAGTTCTCAGCTACAAAACACTATTTTTTAACACAGTCACTACCATTAACTATGCACTTCCACCAGCAATGAACAAGAACCTGCATGCTGCACTCAAAAATCTGCATGGCCACCTGGAACATGTCTTGTTTTTCACTCCACTGTCACCACTGCTGAAATGAAACACCTTCCACCCCAACTGTGGCGACATCCACTGCTTGGTCATCATAAACATTCAGCAAGCATTAATGATAGATGCCATTTTTTCAGCATGGAAGAATTCAATTCCACACCTTTGCTCCATACACATTCCTATGTCAGACACCATTGTGTCAGGCTGCCCCTGTTCTGTCATCTCTCACAAACATTACAAAACGTTGGTGGGAAGTTTCAACCTTTACTGCCATACCACCATCATCTGCCTCTGATGTCATGGGACAACATGATAAAATAGGAAGCACTGCGTTCAGAGCGGCCCTCATATGTGCTTATAGTATGGAGCTTTTTTGATCACAGGTTCACAAAAGCAACCAATAGCAGCTTCTTGGTAGAAGGAAAGAAGCTATTCAGGACAACAAAGAACATAGTTATCTCTGGATCAGGAAGACCTCGAGTCAGAGATCTGTGCAAGTTAAGATAATACTTTGGGAGAGATATCATGAAGTATTATTTTTCCTAGGCATTTGGCAAGCTCTTGCCACTGCCAGAAAGAGGATTCTAAGCTAGGTGAATTTTGGGTTTGTCCATTTAGCAAATTTGCTCTCATGTCTAGGTAATTATTTAATTTCAGATGACCTCTGGGACATTGGTTTCTCACACCAATGTGAAACCTGGACATGAGGTAGCTCAGTTCATCTGTGATGCTATTTCAGACATCTGGGAGATGAACAAACCCTGCTAAGCTCCTTTCATTTGTTTTTTATTTCAGTACACAGGGTGATACTGCCCTTCAGTATATATATACCATGAGAACAAAACATGTTTTAATACAACAGCGTGGCAGATGTTCCACATTACCCTGAATTCCAGAAGGATTAAAAATAAAAGATTCTCTGTTCCTTTGGAGATCACGGACCTTGAGATGTCAAACATTTTAAAAACTTGAGCATGACTCCACAGTCTGAGTGAAGGCCCACAACAATTTTCAGGCTTAACAAAATAGCATTACAGATGCATATATTTAAGCCACAGAGCCACTCCAGCACTGAATGAACACGAAGGATGCACTTGCCATGCCAAAGGCAGCTTCTAGGGACATTAAGAAGAAAGCTGGTCTGTTTTCACTCTTAACAACCAAAGAGAATTCTTGAGAGAAGGAAAAAAACTGAGGAGCACAGTCATAATAAATAGAAGTAAAATAAAATTACATTCAGACATTCTGTCTTCAGTGCCCAAAATACAACTCTGAAGTTTGCTTTAATAATTCTGGAACTATCAATGAGATAAAAAGAAGTTATGACCTCTTGGGGACTGCATATTTTGTTGCTTTTACTACACACTGATGAGACACTGGAGAGACTGCAAGCACAGGGTCCATGGGACTGATGTGGAAAAATACATCAGATATTGACATCAACAGGACTACATGTGGCTTCATATTGCTCACATGAATTTTGCTAAAACGATACTGTTCAAATGCTCAAAAATAGCTCCTACAGCCCTGAATGGAAAGCCCTTCTAAGAAACAGGTTCTCTTCATAGTAAGGTGACAGAACCCTGGTAGTGGTCCATACAAGATTAACAGAATGAAGATAAATGCATGGGGAGCACAAACTGGAATGTATAATACTTCTCAGGTTCTGAAGAGAAAGCAGGGGTGGAGTTCATTTACTGTGTTCTGCATGATTGGAATGCGCTAGCTGGGACACCCAACAGGCCTCTGTGCATGTTAGCTCAAGCTTGTCATGGTTCAGAGAGAAAGGAAGAAGATAGAGCTTCCAGCACCAGGCATTCCTCAGAAGTGATGGAACTTTGTGTTGCTTTCACTGCCTGTTACAGAAACCCTCCCCCTCTAGAAGACAAGGAGAAGACGACTTGTCTCCACAGAAGCAACAACAACAATAATAATAAAGGGGAGGAAAAAAAGTAAAAAGCAGCACCAGGCAAGTTCAAGAAAATCTGTGAAAACCAAAACCAGGCAGCATTTACTACTGAATTTCTGGGTTTTTCCATTCTTTTGTGTGAATTTAAAAATTTTGCAGTGTCCAGGGAATGTGTCTCACTCACAGGATAGAAGGATGTGATGCAACCATCGTCAGTCTGAATACAATGATAACACAAGGTAGAAATAATTTTTCACAAAGGTCGAAGTAAGAACCAGTGATGAAAACAATGAAATATAAGCTTGAAGAATCTCTACTAACTACTGGCACCTGTTTGTAGACTTTAAGGCCTGTTGTTTACTAAAATATTAGGTAGTGTACAACTCCGCTCCTTCGAGCATGCTGATAAAAAAAAATCACTCTTATGTGAGCATAAAGAATAGCACAGTGGAAAGCATTATTACTGCAATAGTCAAATAAAAAGTCTCTAGTAATAAAGAGCATGCACATCTACCAGTAAGAACACACGTGGACTGTCATACCTAACCTCAACAAGAAAGAGAAAGGAATGCTTCAGAAATTCCTCAGCCACAAGTCTTGCAGTGCAAGTCACATGGATGAAAGAAAAACCAAGTAAGCAGGACAAGAGGCAAAAGGAAGAGTATGACAGTACCTTCCTTCAAAATCAAATAGTAACACTCCTACAAGTAGAGTTTCCCCTTCACACACCTCCCTTCGCCCCTCTCCTCCCCTAAAAACAAAAAGCACCAAAGAACACAACAAAAAAAAACGAGACAAACTCATAAGAAAATCCAAGGAACTGGGAGAAGGATAACGATGCCTTAAGCCATGTTAATCATTGAAAATTTGCTAAAAAATGTTTTGTGCAAAGGCAGACAGGACAATCTGTATTTATTCTTACCAGCTAAATTGTCACGATGTACAGTTCTTGATATTAATGATAGCATTAAGATATCTGAAGGACAGACGATTTTAAGAAAAAACTGTTACTTTCACTCAGTTATCAATCACAAATTATATATACGAATTGCAGTTTAGAAGCAGAGTTGTACTGAACACAACTGATATTTCTAAAAGTTGTGTCCAAAAAGTTAAGTTATACTTCTAGTTATATGGCAAGTTCTTTAGAAGTATGAACTACAAGAACTATAGGCATTACAATCAGGTCAATGTTCTATTAATCCTAGCTGAATATTTCTATAAATTCCTAAGTTAAAAAAAAACAATCCTGTGCAATTCATGCTGAGAACAGTCCTTCATATAATAATGAAAGTTAATTTCTGCATTCAGTTGTGATGGCTTGCTCAGATCAGATCTACATTATGGAAGTATAAAGTAAACAAAGAAAACTCCTTAATGCCTTATTTAATAAAGTCAACTAGCATCAATTCCCACAGTAGTCCCTCAGTTATTTTTTGTTTTCAGAGGTATTATTTGATCCTAAGAACGTCTAACTTCTGACTGTCTAGCGTAAAACAACAGTACTAGCCACATCACAGAATCATTCTACCTTTAGAGGGACCTTGCTAAAGAGAAACCTCCCCTCCCATCCCTGAAAGTGTTCAAGGCCAGGTTGGATGAAGCCTGATCTAGTGAGTAACAATCCTGCCCAAAGCAGGGGGTTGGAACTAAATGATCTTTAAGGTGATGATTCAATGCAAATGATCCAACGCAAGCCATTCCACGATTCTGAGATATTAGACACCCTCTTGGGACAGCACTTATTATTTGCAGTGCAAAAATAGCCAAGCCTACATTTTCTGGTTCAGACCAAAGTTCTACTTTCATTCCTGTAAGTATAAAATGTCGAATTACAGGCACCAAATGAAAAGAAACATTCTTTTGCTTGGCACCCATTGTTGCTCTTTGTTCCGCCTCATGCAAAAGACTGCAGGTGTAGGCATAACAAAGTCAGCAATCCAGCATATACCAAGCAGACCCTTGCAATCCAAAAGCCAACATTTAAAAGCCAAGAAACAGCACTAAGATTCCAACATTTTCACAGCCCGTACAAAACCATCTGGTTGCTATTCTGAACCATACACGTTATTCTTCCTGGGCTGGTAGCTTCTGAAGCCATTCTGAAAGATGTTTCTCAAAAACACACCATGCATGCATACATGATGGATTCTTCCCACCTCTATATTTAAAAGAGGCTGCAGGATTTGGCCTTGCTTTAAACGTTATACACTCTTTATAAGCACATATATAAGCTAGAGTGATTGTGCATGCCATTATTGTTTCTCATAAGAAAACACAAATCATACAGAGAATTCTTGTTTGAAAAAGACAAGTTTATACTCGATTTTTCCCTCCCAGTGCTGTGACATGTTCAGGCAAAAAACCAAAAAACCAAAAAACCACCAAATTTGGCTACTTGCCATTTCTTTAATTTATATTAACTCAAGACTAATTAAATTAGCAAGAACAAAGAATTAGTAATAACTAGGAAAGCTCAGGCTTTTGTAGTTTTAGAAGAATTCTGCATGGTCTAAATTTGCTTACAGGAAACTATATTAAGGACTATCCTTGTTTTCTTTGTCCACAGACAAATTTTTGTGCAAGCCTCATCACATTCAAGCTGCTAAAGTCTTTTATTCTCCCACACTGTAACTAGTCACCCAAACTGGAAGGTGGGAGAGTGACTCTTCATGTTCTCTTCCGTAAGCCTTTCAGCCTCCCTGAAAAAATGCACTACTATGCCCAAGTCCTGTCCTCAGCTTTAAGGCTTCACTCTCCTCCTCACATGTTACACTTGCTTCAGTCACCAGATCACTTCCCATCATAAGGAGGAGCAGAGAAGAAGGTACAGTTTAGAAAAAAATGCCTACAGTTTAGGCTTGGTATCAATTTAGTTTAATTAATGACTCAATTGTAACCCAATCACACTGGTTCATCCTAAATCTTCATTTCAGACCAACGAATACCAGTTATCTCACCAGGTTACGAACTTTAAGAATAATTCATGCCAGTATTTTAAATAAAAAAGTGCTTCGACAGCAACTGCAAGAAAAAAAAAATGCAGAGAAAATTAGTTTTCAGAAGTTACTTTTGAAATGAATCTGCATGAGTTTGCTTTGTCTCATTTGTATCTGCTACGGACAGGAGAGTCTTCCAAATAAAACTCAGAAGAGCACTACTTTTTCTTCTCCATCTTCTCCAATCCCCATATAAGCAACAGATGTTGACAGGAAAAAGGGTTGGTTTTATTTTCCTCCCCCAACTGTCCAAATCTCTTTGCCCAAACAGGAAATTTCACAGGGAAGTTGCAGCACAGAACACTGTCGGGGGGAGGTGGGGAAAAAAGCTTGCAAATGGTCAAAAAGCCTTTGTACTCAGTACTCTGCAACCATCAGCTCGACTGATGAGAGACTTACTCTTACGGCGACTGCACACCTTTCAGCCTCCCTTTTGCATCTTGTGAAGAACAACTAATTCTGGATTTGTGGAGACGAGCCTGATGCCAATCTGTTAGTTTTAAATCACATAAGCATCCAACTAATGCCATGCAGTGCAGGCAAGCTTCTGCGCTCTCTCCTTTCAGTGATGGCATTAGGTTGATTACAGAAATGGAATTATCCATCAGGAAGAACACAATTAGTAGCAAACACTGTCCCCCACAATACACACCTCTGCTGTATGATACCTTTGTTTCCATGTTTGCCTGCAGTTTCAGAAAACTATTATCACTTGAGCAACCCAATACAGGGAGAGGCTGCCAAGCATAACACTCCAAAATTGTCTAACTGGGAAAAACACAAATTCTTCTGTCCTGCAGAGTGATTCTGACATAAGTGGGACAGTTCCCCCCACGCGCTTCAGAAAATACAGAAACGTATGCTGCAAAGAGGCACTCTTTATGGAGGTGCTGCCTCATCCCAGTAGCCAAAAGGCAGTCAAACCACATTGGAGACTTACCAAAACAGGTCACAGGAACAAACAAAAGAATTTTAAAAAATTAAAGCCAGCCAAAAGATTTTTTTGGAGGTAATTTGGACATCAATAAAATAGAAAACCAAGTAACAGCAAAACAAAAGCAAAACATTCTATAACATGAAATGCCTTAAAAAGGGGAGAAGAATGGCCCATACTTCCAAAAACAATTTTCCTGATGACATAAGTGGAAGGAAGACCTCAAACTGATCTCATTTGTAATTGCTCCTCCTTGCCTTAATGATAAACTTCTGTTCTATATGTCTGTGGAATACCCAAAATGACTTGATGGCTCTTACATTACTTCAATCCTCCACAATAATCTTCAGATTCCTTTAGTAAATCAACTCAGGTCGTCATTTGATAAGTTTTTCCCTCTACTTCTGTTGCTGAAATCAGAAGCAGTCCTGGAAACAGCCTGGTTTAGAAACATTACTATGCAAAAGAGAGGGAGATGAATCTAAGGAGAAACTCAGGTTAGTAAGAGATCTCTGGTATGAACCTAAAAGATGACAGTAGTATGCTTTTGCTTTACCGGTTATTTCACACTTTCAGACTAGAAGCAATCATATGGTCATCTAGTTGCACTACTAAAATTTCAACCATTCAGACTGACAGTTGCCAAAGAAAACATCAGTTTTATTCTGGTGACATCAAACTGTTCGACTGTTCTAAGAACAAAATTATGAAAAGCTAATTTTTGTCCAGATGGAAAAAATATCCTCAAATATTATCACAGCTATTTTATTGTGAATTTTATTATCTTTGCATTTTTAAATAAGGATTGGTAATTGGAAATATTGGTAATTGGAAATGAAATTCCTAAATTATGGCACGTTCAGCACCTTAAAGAAATTCAGATGTAAGTTCTGGCAAATGCTTGCAGAGTAAATGAAGCAGTAATTTGTCCTAGAGATTTCTAACTTGCCCAAGTTCTTATGTTTTTTCACCATGATGGCAAAAGGCATATCCCAGAAATGCCTTATGAGACATTCTCCCAAAATGAAATCATCCCAAACTCTCCAGAATTTTAATTTTTTTTTTTTTTTACTTTACAGTAGAGCAACCTATTTTTCCATAGCCTTTTTCCTCACAAAATTCTAACTAATTCTGACTCATTTTCTGAAAGAAAAAAATCTAGCCGAGAAAGATGCTTTGGTTGACAAGTTGGGATTGATGACCCGCAGAGGTCCCTTTCATCCTCTACAATTCTGTGATTCTGTGAATATTTCAGCCTAATAGTTAAAGCCTAGCAGACTGGTGAGTGGCCAAACAAGTTCTTGTAATGGCACATGCAATGTTAAGAGAAAAAGAATATTAGTCATTTTGCACTCCCGTTAGCACAGAGAACAGCAATAAGAACTGCTAAGACGACAGAGCCATTCAGTATCAGTTTCTGTTCCTCATTTCCAAAAAAAAGCAAGGAGACATTCTCATACCACTGCAAGGACGGGGAAGGAACTTCCTATCCATTGGTAACTCAGGCGGAGGATGAACAACTTGCAAAAGGCTTGATCAGTCTTCAGTGAGCATTCCTATATCATATTCAACACAGCAATTCTGAAGAGAGTTGACTAATGACACTTCTTTTTCTCTGATGCCGCTTTGTGGAATACAAAACATTTTTCAGACAGCTAATTTTATAAGTTACAGTTTGAGCTTTTCATCAGTGGAAACCCATAATTAAACAACAGCAGTTCCAGCAGGATTTGAGAGTAAACACTATTAAAATTGTTTCATCAATGACTTTCCTTTGTGTAGATAAAAGAAGTGAATGGTAACTGGAGAATGGAGACTTGATCTCAGAAATCAACAGCTGCAGAAGTTATGGAATCACATCAGACAATCATCCTGTGATCAAAAACAACCAGACCCACGTCCTTACTTAAGTGCCCTGAACACACAGGAGGCCTAGAAGTGAACAGAAGCTGAGCTTCTGTTTTGACAAGACTAACACTGAAAGGATACATATGGAGTAGCTGCCCTCATTTCTAAGACCCTGTGAAAAGTTTCAGAATGTGTAGTAAAGAGCCATGAAGATTGAAGAAAAAAAACTCTAGAGCTCCTTAAAGAGCTTATTCTGTTTAGTTTATGAAATTTGTGAAGCAGCATGATTTTGCTATGCAAGCGTCAGAGAGGGAAAATGCCACATACTAAAGAGCTCATGAATCCAATGGAGAACTGCTTTATGAAAAACAAAAGATGGGAACTGAAGCCAGACAAACCCAGATTTGAGAAACAAAAAACAAAAACTTTGAGTGGAATTAAGGACAACTCTCAAGGCAAATGATAGATTCCCTTATCCGCATGTTTTCAAATTAAGACCAGAGGACTTTCTGAAAAACAAATGGAATATGTGCTCAGAAACAATTAGTGGGCTTAATAAAGAATAAAGGCTTGACATTTTGTATCCTACAGTCACACACAAACTGACAAAAAAGTCTCTTAGACTATGAATCTATTATCTCCTATCAAATATTACTGAAAGATGGTGCTATCGGTCACTTAGAACTAATTAGTTGAACTCCTACCCCTTCTTTTTGGGAAGAGCATCCCTATAGTTATGTTTCACACTCATTTCACAGTTGTGTTCATTTGTCTTTGTTTGCCATCATCCACAGTTTCAGAAATTACCCATGAACATGGGTGTCTTCAAAAAAAATATAACTGTTAAGAGGAAGAAGTGAATATAAAGACATTATGAGAGGATGGTTGGACTAGATGATCTTGAAGGTTGTTTCCAACCTTGTGATTCCATGATTCTACAATTGTAAGAACAAAAAAAAATGCACGTCCATAAAATAAACCCTGACTTGTCTTAACAACTGCTAGAAACACAATTTTCCCAAGTGTTGGAAAGCAAAGAGTTCTAAAGAATCTAGTAGATGGAAGATACTTAAAAGAAGATTTTTACCCTTCAGATTCAAATGTCTTCGTAACAGGGATATTGCAAACTCAAAAGCATCAAGAAAACTCTAAGCCCAATTCAGGCAACATCAAATTATAAACTTCAGTAGTACACCTAGAGATGCCCCATGCACATATAAATATATGTACTTTCACATACATACTTACATATACATGTTTATATTTCACATACATATATGTACTTTTACATGTGTATACTGCTTCTTACCTGATGGGATTTTAGCATCTGAAATGCACTGATGTCTCCAAAAGCTAATAGCAGATCTTTCTCTGTTCTGCAGTCGACACAATCTCTCAGCCAGCCCTCCCCTGCAGAGAAGGAAGAAATGATCAGTTTTGCCAATAATCAGATTTGCCAAGAGAAACCATAGGACTAATGGAATATCATAGAATGGTTTGGGTTGGAAGGGAGCTTTAAGACCATCTAGTTCCATCCCTTGTTATAGACAGGGACACCTCCCACTGTACCAGGGTACTCAGAGCCCCATCCAGCCTGGCCTTGAACACCTCCAGGGTGGTTGAATACATATAATTTGGTCCTTAAAGACAGAAGCATACAGTAACATTACATTTTACAGATTAGCTCTCCCAGTTTTTCACTTTCCAGAGAATAACCATGTGTTTTATTAGGAGTATAGAATCAGTACACACAATAAAACATTTTCCACTATCTAGAAGTCCATAACCCTCAAGTTTTCAGTTGTGTCTCAATCTTTACACAAGGATTGTAAAGAAAGACCCCCAACTTCTCTGCACTTATTGTGACAGCTACTACAGACAGTTTTGAATTTGAAACAAACATCCCAAATGGTTTAGTGTAGCCACTAGTTATAACAGGTTGGGTTTTTCCCTCCTAGATTTGTTTGTCTGTTGGCAAGGAGTGATCACAGAAATATTCTTTTACCCATACTTGACCCTGTGATTCATTTCACAAGCTGGGTCAAGTGTGCAGCTTCAGTGGTCTGAACACTCTCCAAGATGGAATTAATTTGGCATTCCCAAGGTGAGGAGCAGAGGAGTGGCATCTAAACCGCACACATTTAAGGTAACACTAAAGCAATTTCTACCCCTTGGATTCCAATCCAAGGTACATCAATTTATCATCTTAAAACAAAAAATACTGTCATAGAAGATATCCCTCGGTTGTTGCAATGAACTTAAGGACAGCATGAGGGTATTTGTGCATTTCTCTCTGGCTTCAAACAGGTTATTTTTATTAAAAAAAATACATTATTATTTCCTTACCACTAAGTTTCCCCACTACAAGAACAATTCAGTATATTAATAAGGGCTTCCACTAAGCTGCAATGTGTCCTTAGTAAACTTGGTTTAGGAATCAAAGAGGGAGCACAAGACCACCTTGTTTGTGCATATGAATGGGGTTATTATTTTAGAATGTAGTTCACATAGCTTGGTAAAGCTGACACTGCAAATGAGAAACTGGGAGGACTCACACCTGTGAAAACCAACGAGGAGCTGAAAAGGCTAAACACTAAAAATCTGTGGTTAGAAATTACTGACAGCCATTTCACCTGCAGATAAATCGACAGGTTACATAAAAACAGATTATCAGTCTCAGCTGATTTTCTAGTTAACCAACTATCTAATTTGCAAAACCATAACTATCTTAAGACTTAGTAGATAGCATGGCTGAACACCTTAGTAGAAAAGACCACAGAATGGATACTCAAATTTAAGAGTCATGCTTTACCCAGAATGATTCATGGAAGTTACATGGTTTACATTATTGCAGCCTCTTCTACAGCTGAGGGGACTCTGGGAAGAGGAAAACTCTAATTTACTATCTTCCAGAGGAAGCAAAGAATCCCCAGATTCCCAAAACAAAGAACCCTCTCTCAAAAAGCTACAGGACTTGCTGTATCAAGCAAGAACACTGACAAAAATACTTCAGAAACCTTGGGCTCCAGAGAACTTACAAAAAGCTTAATAACATGAACTGCTTTCAGCAAGAATCACGAAACACAGAATCAACTAATACAGAAAAATGCAATGGATACTTCCGTATGCAGCAGGGTCAAGTTAAGCACAATTTTGTACAGGACAACTTGATCTGCTGCTGTTAACGTTTTGCCACGTTTACCTCAAACTTGAGTATTCAAGCATACTGCACTCCAGTAGCTGTGGACAAAAAGCTTTTACAAACATCAGCAACCTGCCCACCCAGTTCTTCTTCTTGCCAGACTGCCATTCTTGGATGTAGTTTGTTGTTCAGCTCTTCTGCATGATCTACCTAAGCCATGCCAGAACACCATTCACTTCAGCTACACTTGGAAATACAGCAGCTACATGCATTTGGAGTTTGCTTGCTTGAGTTTGAGACTGATCTCTATACAGAGAGTTGGACTACAGCAATAAACAGAAGAGCTAGTAGCTGAAAAACATTTCTGGTGGAAGAAGACTGCTCAGTAGAAGCATTCCAAAACACTATTTCATTCCTTCCACAAAGAACATTCAAAGAAATGCAGTTTCTTATAATGCTTAAGGCACAAAAAAACAGCTCACAGTATAATTTAGAACCATACAATCCTAGAATCCTTAGAGTTGGAAGGGACCTTCAGTGGCCAACTAGTCTGATTCCCCTGCAATGAGCAGGGACACCTCAGCTAGATCAGGTTGCCCAGGGCCTGATTCCATCCTCATCTTGAAAGTCCCCAGGGACTTTCCTCCCCACTTTTCCTGATTAGGGTTGCAGTTGTGCCTGGTCAGTCCCTACTCTTCTGGAAGCCCACTCCTACTTTACCTATGGCAGAAGCACTTTGTAGCATGAAAGAAAGCAGTTCCTGATTTTGAGGCACACAGCAGGAATTAAAAAATAAAAAAAAAAATTAAAAATTTTAAAAAGCAAAAAACCCCCAGTTTCAGGCCAGATGTGTCTGCCAGGGAAGCTATCTGACACTTCTTTACTGATTTCCTAATCATATCTGTATTAGAACAACAGTTATCACAGGGTCTATGAAGAATAAAATCATGTCTTTCCCTCGCAGGCCTTGATGCTGATAAAAACAAATTGATACTTATATTAATACTCATCCTTCAATTCTAATTCCAAAGGCAGTTTAAATTATTTAAACTGCAAACATACTGCATTTTGCATCTGCATGGTTGCAAGATATAAAATGTAAGCAAAAAAAAAAAAAAAGCATTTATGAGATGTTCTCAGTTGGTCACTGGAACTGCCTTCCTCCCCCCCCACTCCTTTGCCTGTTGCATACGCTGTGAAACTAGGAAAATACAGTTCAAGGACATGCCATGCACAAAAGGAATTTATGTAGCAATTGAGCTGGCTGTTTATGGTTCATTTCTTTTAAAAAGTAGAAATAAAAAAAGAAATTTAAATACTGCTCCAAACACAGGAGAATGAATTCCACTACACTTAAAGCAAAGAAACTGAAGGAAAAAAAAAAAAAAAAGGTGTTTTCTTTTGCAAGTTTGGCAGGTTTAAGACAACGACGCTTGAGATCAACAAATTTCTTCTCATACAATACAGGTGCCCACTGCTGAAAGTGTTCATCTATGCACTGGGAGATATTATGAACTACACAGACTCACTCTTGGCTGCACAGAGGAAAGGTAACAGAGCTACACAAAGCTCACTGAAAGCAGAGTGTGACACTGAGCAGGTGCCAACTCCAGTGTAAAACCAAACTCCTTGCTTAGAAAAGAGCAATGCTTCCAATTACAATTTTATTTTTAAAAATATCCAGTTCCCTCTTTTACACATATCTAGCCCTTATAACACACTTAATTGTCCTAGATGACAAACCCACCATCTGGAGTATATTTATCTCAAATCAGAAAATGTATTTTGATTACTAATTCTGATTTTTGTGATCAAGGAAGCCAGTGGTATGTATTTAAATGACAAAAGCTATAAGCTCAGATGCATACCTTACTGACCAGCACTTCAAACTTGACCCCAAAACAGTGTTTTATCATAAGCAAACGTAATGCATTTGGCAAAAAGTTAATGCAAAGGCTGCTCAGTGAAGCCAAACCGCTCAGATAGAATCTCGACCAGTCAAAACCTTTTTATTTTTAATCATGCAACTCTAAACTATTTTATGTTGTTTTTTGGTGTTTTTTTTTTAATCCCTTAAGGCAGTCATATTTAACAAGCAGAAATTCATGCACCACTTCCCTATTAAATCTGAGCTTGTTAAACTACTCATTTAAAATATGTATTGCCACTGTTGCCCAGGTTGAACAACATCCACACGAAAGGCGGGTTTGATGACCAAAAGAAAGCTCTGTACCTGGGTAAAAGCTTGGTTGCTTGTGATTGTTGGTTTGCACAAACAAACAGCAAGTTTCAAACGTTTTGTACGTCACACAACAAGTACTATCCAAAAGGTAACACAGCTGGAACAGACATATTGCTGGTTCCCAGCTTCCAACTCCAGTCAGGTTAATAGAGAGGAAAAAAAGAGCATTAGTGAGTAGGGTGAGTTTTAAAAAGTCATTTTCAATCTTCTTTGGAGTGCTGGAGCTCTACCTGTGTTCATGTAATGAAGTTTTAATTGCGCAGTGTAAACTAGATGTGTCCTCATTCCTCTTTCAACAATTCAACTTTCTCATGTAATATTTTTGCATCACACCACAGTTATTCCTGCAGGTCAGAAATGGTTCTTTGTAATTAAGGCCAGAGCTCCATCATCCCTGTGTAGTGAGATTTTGTTTACAGATCCTTGAGCCTCAAACAATATAGAGGAAGAGAACTAAGAGGGATGACAGCCGCAATAGTCAAGAACAGTGCAAGCAAGCACTTTTTAGGTTTCACAAATTCCCCAGCAAAAATATCTAAGTATAACTTCATAGGCAGTTGATTTTCCCACGTAAGTCATCTCTCAGAGTATATATGAAAGAATTTGGGAACGCACAGACTTTGAGGCCTGCTTTTTTCTTAATTTTTAAAGCATTGATTGCCCTTCTTTTCAGTTTCTGATAAAGTTCAGAGCAGCCCTCTGGCCCTTCAGGCTATATAATAGAAAAAAAATATTCAGATTGCCCTACCTCTTTTACAGCACTCACCAGAATTAAGATGATTTAACATGGAGAGACTTCATTCACAGAAATAAGTAATCCCTTTTTGGGAGGTATTGATAAATAAATTAATCAAGTACCAGACTCACACACCATTTCTTATAGAACGGTGACACAAATTTAAGAGGAAAACAGTGCAGGAGCCAGTTTTGATAGGAACAGCCTTGCCACACTAGATAAGGGAACAGCTCTCTTCACAGTTCTGAAGGTTTTGGTTCCCTGAGCTCTTACACAAAATGAGCAAACTTTAACATTAAACAAATCAAACCCATCAAAGTGACCCCTGTTCAATAGAGAATAACTACATCTCTCTTCAAACATTTCAAACAGGAAGATGTACTCTATATGAAATTTGGAAAATTTGTCACACTAAGGAAAAATTTATTTATTCATTTATTTATTTAAAGACTTATCTCCTTTTAACAACAGTCTTCCGGCCCATTTAAACCATCGGTTTGTTGGGTTTTTTTGTTTGTTTGTTAGTAAGAAAAGACATTTTAGCTTTCACTAAGTGACTAATAGACTGCCCATGTGTATTTTCAGTGATTACAAATGGCACATCTGTAGCGCAGCCATGATATTCTTCAGTTATATTCTCCTAATCTAAGAAGAAATTCACTAACAAATACAATTTCATTCAACTGTAAGGACTTCAGCCTAAGATCACTAGGCTTAAAAGAGCTAGTTTGTGGTTGTTATACTCTCGTGTTATTTATGGATGCATCTGAGAAAAACAGATCCAATTTTAAGGCTTGCTTCATTTGTGCCAACTCTTTCCTCTCCTGGCACTTTACTTTCAGGATCTCAGTTGGCCTCTTGTGACCATTTTATTGCATGTGGAACCAGGATATTCTGTAATTGTCTCCTTTTCTAAAAAGGAGAAGTTAAATATAGCAGATCAAACCTGTTGGTGATCTACTGATTCATGTAAGAGAATTAAATGGTATTTTCCTAAGATTTTTATTTCACTATTAAGCTAAAATTTGCATACAAAATTAACAAGAAAATCAATGCCATTGGGAACAACCATCTACCTTTGATCCAAACCTAAAGCAGTTACTTCTACACAACTAAAGGCAGTTGCAACACGACAGATTTTGAAGTAGAGTTGACATTATATAATGTAAGATATCCATTTCCTGCACTGAAAGCCAGACTGCTTTGGCTGATAGAAATAAAATTCTGTTTGAAAAAATAAACAATTCATAAAACCTCCTGGAGGTCTTCCTGTAGAAAGGAAACACTGAATGAATGCATTTTGAGTTTTCTTGTATACAGATACTGAATAAATGCAGTGACTGGTTTATCCTGTGTAACAAATGTTGAGACTTCCAACATACTCTTCATTTCTCCCTTTGTTAACGAGGGATACTTGAGTGACTTGGAATTAGCACAGTTTATACATTTCGCCTTGTAACACGAATTCATAATCTGAAAAGAGCTTCCTGAAAACTAGTATTTGCAGGACCTACTCCCTTCTCCCTTAGCTTTGCAAATCACTTGCAGGAGATTTTTATTTGGTACCATTCTACCATAATACTCATTGCTGCCAGCAGGCAGCTTATACAGAAGCAAAGGTAGTCTATACCTTGCTGAGAAATCAAAACTTTGTGGCAGAATAAAAGGGCAAGAACATCTAAAACCAATACCTCTTGACCTAATCACCAAGCCAACTCATCTCTGTATCAAATGCCACTACTAGTACTTGCTTATCAGCTATTTTAATAGCTTATCAGTGCAGTACAGTGGCATTTGTATTTCAGAACATCTTGGAAAATGATATTTCTTCCACTCACTCTGATCCCATTTTTATTTAAATTAAATGAATGTGGCTACCAAAGATGGCACATAAAGCCAGCATTTAAGGTGAGGATGTCCCGGATTTACAGTTTTACAGTGGTAAACGAAAGATTTCATTTTGCTACCAGCATAGCAGATCTGATTGGCACCTCCTACAGCACTGCCCTGCAGGGAACTCAAGAACCTGACTCGGGCCTCCAACACGTCTGAAAAACAAGGCAATACTGACTACCATCTCTATGCTGCAGTTCACTGTAGAAAGAACAACAATCTCCACCTAAACAATCCTGAAAACAAGAACTAGTAATACAGGGGATATATGAAGAGATGCTTTTATTTGGCAAAAAGAGTACAGAATAGATCAATTAAGTGAGGGAAAAACTGCTTACATGCTTTCTTTCTTTTCTGAAGATTCTAATTGCATCCCAAAACCCCACAGAGCTATTAAGTGAGAACAATTGCATCGTACCCCTTCAAATTTCACTCATCACATCCCAGCACTGTATATGTCCCACATTCCTTTGGAGGAGACAGGTGGACTTCTCATTTTCTTTCCACTCTAAGGTGTTGACCTTACACTCAAATTTCTAACACTAGCATTATTAGATTTTAATTATCCATAATCAGCTCATTTCTGAAGATTTGTTATGTATACTAAACTTCAATTTTTGTGGAGAATCACAATTGTATCAATAGGATGAAACAAACAATACTCTTTCATTCAGCAACAAGAGTGTTCCAGCCAGAGAGGCTGACTAGAAAAATGCAACCATTGAGGTAACTGGAACACAGCTGCAATTAAATAATATAGATAACATAAAAGCAGACAGCAGAATGCATAAAGAACATCACAAGAGATTATTCCACTCGGTATGCAATTTTTCACAAAAAATAAGCTAAGTTTTTTTTTTTTAAAATATGCTCTAATTTTTGAAGGTCATCACAAGCTCAGTGATCACAATCAGTAAAAAACATATAATTATTTTTTATTTTGTAAAAAATGGAAATAATAACATAGGTGGCTTATTCATATCAGCACTTTTCCATCAAGTACATATAACAAAACAGTCTGGTTTTGGATTAGAATCTCTCACACAGAGCACAGGAACAGGCTGTCCAAAGAGACAGCAGATGCCCCATCCCTGGAGCCATCCAAGGTCAGGCTGGATGGGGCTCTGAGCAACCTGATGTAGCTGTAGGTGTCTCTGTTCACTGCAGGGGAGTTGGAACAGATGACCTTTAAAGGTCCCTTCCAACTCAAGCCATTCTATGAATTTGCATAGGAAGACCAAGACCGTATCACCTCTGCTATCTCCTCTTAACCCACACTTCACTAAGCACCAGTCTGGAAAAAGAGAGCTCAGTTAAGCTCTTTTCCCCCCGCTGCAGAATTTCAAATGGTCCAAGTGGGAACTCATGGAAGAGATCCTGTCTGCAAGAATTCTCTTGCTTACTGCTTTTCTGCTGTGATCTCAATCTGCAGTAGAGGCAGGAAGGAAGGAGAAAGAACAAGCCAAAAAAAATGCAGCATAGCTTTTAACTATATAACCAGAAAGAAAAGATTATCACTTAATTGATCATGCAGCTGATCAACCCTCTCCAATCTGGACTTCAGTACACAGCACTGAAAACCTAAGCCTTCAACTCAGTGGCAGCATACAACAAAAACAAAAAATCCACCCTGCAAATTTTGTTCCTTTATTCATTCTGGCCAAATTGCATTCTGTATTGAAAAATTACAAATGAATAAATGCTTATTCTGCTGGACATCCATTTCAGACTACTTGTGCTATAAAAATACATTTTTGCACTAAGTGATATGTGATCATCAGAATCATCAAATTAAACTGACAGGTGCAGGCTGAAGCCATGTTTAAGCTATGTAGCCACTAACTGTGGGGTTTTACTGCAACACTCAAAGCTTTTTATGGCGTCAGAAAACTACAGGACAAATCCACGGAGGATAACAAAACACTCATACAGATCCTGAGCAGTAAACTGCCAAAAGCTCAAAGTACATCTGAGTAAAACAGCACCATGCCATTTGCCCTGTTCTTACTACCTTCACATAGACTTGCTGTTAGCCACCATCAGCATTTTTGGTACAGCTTTGGTCTGACCTATTAGAGTTCTGTCTTCAGGCTTTTAAAGTAGTAAGAAGTAAAGCTTGATTGCACAAGCAAAGCACTGCAAGTACAGAAATCCTCAAGTTGTTACAGCTTCAAATCTGTTCCCTTGGTTGGCATTTCTAAGTAGTCAAGAAAATTTTGAAAGATAAATGAAATATGGTTATTTAACGGAAGCAAGGATTCTCTAAGTGCCTTATTTTCTGATCGATCGCTGTATAAAATCAGTAGAAAGAACCATATTGCTAAGGATGCAATTGCTATCTACAGCAGCATTGCTCATCATTTTCCTTCTCAAAATTTAAGTCATGCTCACACAAATACCACATGAAACAACTTCTGTGAATTCAAAATAAGAACCAACTATTTTTGCATTGCAATTAGCTAGGGACGTACAGGATCATGTACATCAGAGCTCCGCATCTCAAGATTAGGTGGCTTTTGTTCAGCACCTTTTCAATACACTTAATTTAGTCACAAAGATTCATATTTCAGAGAAACAAACACATCCCACTTTTGCTCAAATATCACTCCATCCTGCATTATTCAGCACACCTTTCATATGCCATTTTGGATAATTTTACCCTGACAAATCCGGAAAGGAACAAAAAAACTTTGATTCTTTTGCATCTTTTGCAGACTATCTGAAGAGGCACATGACAATGAAATGATCGCAAGCTAAAAAAAAAAAGTATGCATGCTCATATTTGTAAGCTAATTTAAGGCATTTCTGTGATAACAAATATTGTATCAAATTGTATACTGGGGTTCAGGATTGAAAGGTTGACTCTAGTTTTGCAATTTGTCAAAAATCTTTCATGTGTTTGCCCTTGAAACGTATTCCTACTCTTCTTTTAGTTCATTCTTTTAGCATTATTTTATTTACAATTTAAAAAGCACTTCAGAAGAACAGTATCTTTACCTCAGTAATTTCCTTTTTTTAGCAGAATCTTCCGGGGTTCTTGAGGCCTTGCCTGACTGTTTCTTAGGTGTTTGTAGAAGGGCCTGTGCAGACTTGAGCCAATCGCTGGCAGGTCTTGCTGCAGCTTCTCCCACACTCAACTGCAATTTCTTAATGAATCCTGGATCAGTGGGCTGTGTGTCCACTTCTTCCACATAGTCATTGTCAGATGAATATTCAGAAATTTCTGCCAACTAATGAAATAAAAATAAAGAAGTATTTAAACAGAGTGCTAGTGAAATAAACTAAATTACATGAAATATCTGGTTAATTTCAGCTACAGATTTATGTAGACAGTTATGTTCCCTACCAATCAGTAAATGAAATCACAATTTATTGATTCATATAACTTGAACAACTGTAAATGCATATTATTTTTTTCTGAGTCAGCATGAACTGCTGAATATAAAGATCATCTGTTGAAAGAAAACTGAGATGAGTAACATCTGTTCTAAAATAACCAGATCTGGAGAACTCATCAAAAAGCTAAGTCAATGCCCATCTCCATTACAAGTTTACAAACAAGTGTCAGGAGCAAAGCAAACTCTGGAAAACAGAGCCTAATGTGGAAAGGGATCATGAATAGCAAGAGAGCTGAAAGGCAACACAAAAGTTAGGTCTGGATTCAGGTAAATAGAAAGTTTTCTGCCCTATTCTGAGCTGAGAAAAAACAAACAAAAACAAGCACGTGTCTCTGCATGAGACAGAAATTGTAGCTGGCAAGCAGTATTTAACATTTTGTTAAAACAAGAATTTGACCACTACAGCTAGCCTTCATGCATGTCTAGTGGGCCTGTGAGTTGCAGGGAAGGTATCAGAGATGTTGGACCGACATGCAGATGCTATCAGGCCACAGCCGCACAGCACCTTAGAGGAACCCCTGGTCAGCAGCCACAGCCACCAGCAAGCAGAGAGTGGAGCTGAAGTTCCTAAAAACCTTGCTGGCGCTCCTCTCACAGCAACACACAGGACACAATGAACCAAGAAAGGAAGCATGAGAAGGTCCCAAAACAAATCTGGAACGGGAGATGAAAGGCTCAGGAGAGTGCTGACAGGAAAAAAAAAATCACCTGCTTTGGCTCAGTTTGCCCTACTCTCCTGCAGGGCTCCTGCACAGACAGGGCAGGGCAGCAGGTTTGGCTGCCAGGGGTAAGCCAAGCAGCGTTCAGTTGTTATGTAAGTTATTATCTCTTGACCCAGTATTTCTTAAAATACCAAGTACTAAGGAACATTAAGCAAAAATACTTGGAAATACAAAGAAAAATAAACATGTGGCAAATAGTCAGTGAAGTGCACAGCCATTCATTTTTCCAGAGCAGTACAGAAATGCTACACAACTGCTCACTCCTAAGTAAGAACAGACAAAATTCATTCAAGCCATATTCTAATGAACTGAAAGACACTAATTTACTGAAAGACACTTAAATAGCATTAGAGTGTCTGCAAAACTACACTAAAGCTGAACTATAAACTGCATTTATAATACATGCTTTTGTCTCATTCTTCCACTGCTGTAAGTTGGTTAACAACAAAGCAGCACAAGTGCTCTGGAGCACAGAGCAGTTCCAGCACCAGGGCACAGCACTTCCTCACTCCAGCAGCCTTCCACAAAGCCTTTCTTTGGGGCAAGCAACTTCAGCAGCTCATCCTCCATCCCTGGAAAAGCCAAAACCCAGCTGATAACTGCAATGCATTAGGTTCATATTATCAACAGGGAAACTGGAAAAGAAACTAAGATTAATTAGGTCCAGATAATGCTGCTCTCATCACAAAATAAAATGAACCTGTTTAACAGCTCTCCACACAGCTTGTAAGACAAATGACTGAGATAAAGACTCCAAGGATAAAGGTGAAAGGGAGGGAAATCACTGCATTCACTAAAACTGCATGTTATTATTTAGCATAACCATCGGAAGGCAACATTTCTCCAGTGCAGACAACAAAGCCCCACATACAGCTACTGCCAGTTCTTTAATACGTTCTTCACGTAAATGATGAGACACTGCGTTCATGTTCTATGAGCTGACCTAAGTACTCTGGAAACTGGAAGGACCTTTTAAAGCGATCCAGAGAAGAACTGCTAAAAGAATGTAATTCATATCAGCCCGTGATTTTGCTGTTTTAAACAACGCAGTCAACACTCGTCCCTTGGCAACAACATCTCTCTGCAAACAAACTCCTTCCGCATTGGAAAAGAGCCAAAAATAAAAAGTTTCAAGCAGTACAAAAGCAGTAAGCAAGTGCTTTGTTCTAAAAACACTTCGATGCTTTAGGAGTGCTTCAGTTTTACACAAATTGCTATGATACCTGGTGTGCCCAAAGGATGCAAGCCTCAAGTTCTCCCTGCACGTAAAATGCAAATCAGGAAAGCCCTTGGGATGTAATTGAAGTCGAGCACATTACAATCCCACAGACTGTTGTAAGAGTTGAGAAGCTTTCTTAAGGCTTGTCTAATAAATCATTTCATACTTCTTCTATTATTTATTACTGTATACTTGTTTAGACTTAACTTCCCCAAGGAAACCACACTTTGAGGTTTTTGTTTTGGGGTTCTTTGCTTATTAATGCTTTTCTGTTTTGTGTTTTTGTTGTTTGAAATTGGTCTGTTAGCATTAAAAAAAAAAAAAAGTCTTTAAAAATGGAGAAGAAAAACAGGGAAGAAAAGCTTTCAAATGCTGAACATCATTCAGTTACCATCAGAAATACATCGTGAAAAAAATGTGCTCAGAACTTACATGATTTTTATGCATGCAGATAAAACACAGCATGTCTACCAGCATTATGGCAGTGCCCAGTTGAGAAAAAGAAAATCATCTGAATTCTTAGGTTCACTTTAAAATGATCACTGATAGCTACCGAATTGTATATCATTTATAAGTATCCTAAATACAAATTTTCACAAGGTTTTTGTTTAGTGGGTTGTTTGGTTTATTTTAAAACAACATCATCCCCAGTTGCATCACCATGAGTTTCTGGAGAGTGTCATTGCTGAGCACAAAGAAGTGTCATATTAAAAGTAGCAGATTTTCGTACATCTCTTGTTCCTTTGAAATATAGCCCCTTCTCTTTTATTTTTTACGTTACAGTGGCAAAAGGCACACTGCTCACACTACCCAGTCACTCAGTTTCTCCACCTTAGTTCTTCCTCCACACCAAGCCCAATCAACCATCCCCACTCTGGCATTTTCCACAGCTGGCTCTCATATATCTCCATCACTCCAAATACTCTGTTCTAGACTATCCACTAAGATTTCCTTTCATTTCCAGTGATGACCTTGCTGCCACACCCTCATTTATGTCATGCTAACCACTTTTTCATTTCCCAGAGTTGGTTCCAAAAAAAAAAAAGCAGGAGCTGACCTCACACTCTCTCTCCAAGATGACAAACATGGTTCATTTTCGTTCACTTTTAGAATAGATTGATTTCCTCTCTGAATGTTTTCCTTTGAAATGGTCTAAATGCTGCTCTTCTAGGACTCTTCCCTTTAATGGAAAAATGACTTTAGTATAAATATACAGAATAGTGTCATTTTTTCCACTGAGATTTGTCTAGAAGAAAAAAGTCACCAACTACTATAGTAGAGCATTCAGGACCTTGTATCTTAAAGATAAGCAAATCAAAATGCATCAAAAGATAGCTCTGAAGGAAAACTTCTGACGCATTTTCGACCACACTCACCAGTACATATTGGATGGCATGAACATGGAAATAGATAAAAGAAACAGCAAGCTTGTGCCCTTAGCCAACCTGTTTAAATTACTAAAAAATACGAGATCAATTTAAATAAAAGCCAAACAAAAGTACCTTCCCATGAGCACATACATTTTGCACCCAGCAGCAGAGCAGCTAATATGCAACTGATACATGTGGGACCAAATACTCCCTCCTCAGCTTTCAAGAGATTGACTTCAGCTGTTACTTTATTAAAAAAGAAAAGAATGCTTTTTTTTTAAAGTACTTCCACAGTCTGCACAGCATTTGCCCTAGGAAGGTGTGAAAAAGTTACCTTTTGACTTCAGTATCAACAGAAGAAAGAAACAAGAAATAGCTAGATTTGATTACTTTAATAAGCACTCGATGCATCTTACCGATAACACAGCAATAAACTGAGAAGGATTAAACCTCCATGTAAATTTTCCAAATTCAGCACAGAACAGAGAAGTATACTCAACTTTTTGTACAAAGCTAGCATTCCAATCTTCTTAAAACAAATAGTTCCAAACACATGGATATCTCATACAATGGTTGCTAATGAGAGGCAGTGAGGTAAGTATCTGGGAGTCTCACCCCCCTCCCCCCATGGAGCTCGTCTCAAGATACACTTCTAAAACTTCTCTGCAGAGACATTTCAGCATATTCACCATACTTTTGTATTGGTTAAACACTTTCACTTGTTCAGACATCACACATTTAGAAAGCAAAGTGTTTTTCAGTTTATATGAAGACATCCCGCAGATACAACACTCAGTAAAAGTACATTAATAGCCCAAAAGAGCCCAAAAGCTGAAACTGTTTTGCCTAGTTTCTATCTATGGATCCAAGTTGAAGGAGGGAAGATTTAGGTTGGATGTTAGGGGGAAGTTCTTTACAAGGAGAGTGGTTAGGCCCTGGAACGGGCTGCCCAGGGAGGTTGTGGATGCCCCGTCCTTGGACGTGTTCAAGGCCAGGTTGGACGGGGTCCTGGGCAACCTGATCTGAATGTGTGTGTTTGGTGGCCCTGCTAGGCAGGGGGGTTGGAACTACATGATCCTTGAGGTCCCTTCCAACCCGGGTGATTCTGTGATTCTGTGAATTCTATCACATTATTTTTTCGCCCAAATCTTTTCCCGTTGACAAAAAAAACCAAAACAAACAAACAAACAAACAAACCATCAAATTCTATACAGACACTGAAGCAATACTTGCAAATGGAACTCGCTTAGTCTGTTATTTCCCTTGCTAAAAATCATCTATTTTTTTCCCTCCCATTATCTTGCCACACCTTGGTTCAAACAGAAGTAGTAATCTAGTTCCTCAGATGGCACACTTGTGGAGCCAGGCATTTGGAAGGTCACAGAGCAAAGTTACGTTAGAAACAGAAATCCTATTTTGAGAGTTTCAGACCTCAATTTTCCTCTCTATATATACGATCAATCTTGTTGCATTTCCTTTCTTAATTGTCCTTTCATGCATCTTTGCTTCTAACTATCTTTTATATCCTATTTGTTCTCTCCTCTGATTCCTTTATTCCTTTCACAATTTGCATTTGCCCTAGCTGTCCTCTCATGACTACTCACAAGATGGCTGGAAACCAGCTGCTTTAACAAACACACATGGTGACACTGTGTGACTGTCCTCCCACCTCTCATTTCTCACGTTTTTCCTTTTTAAGCAATACTGCATCCGAACTAAAGGTTCTCTCTGCTCTCAGGCATGCAAAGGGATTTAGATGCAGAGAATTTCAACTGCAGGGAAGTAGTTACAAGAGATTTCATATCTTTCTCACTACTACCCCAAAAATGGAGGGAGCAGAAAAGCCACGAAATTTGCTGCAATGAATATTCACAAGCATAAATCACCAGTGCAGTGTGCCAAAGGCTGAGCCTACATTAACAAATGCTTGAAGCTAGTTCCACCAGAAGCCAGCTTGCAGATTTATAGGGAGTAAAGGTAAGAAATTTTCCCTTCTTTTAATCAACCAACTCAAAATTAATTCAAGCATTGTGCACACAAGTGTAGAGGATATTATTCAGCTCTATAAAGATAATTAAAGATAAAGATTTAAAGCCTGCAGTGCTCTTTTACATCTTCATGTTTTCTGATGCTTTAACTGAAGCACTGAAGTCTATGCCAGCTACTTTCCTATGAGAAATAATTTGGGTTTTGGTAAGCTAGCTACTTTCACTGAGAAGAGACAAAAACCTCAGGGATACCTTCGTATAAGCAGCTAGATTTTCATGTCTAAAGTGAGGAACGGTCCACTCCATGGGTGACACCAAGCTCTCTTCACACAGGTCAGCCACAGAAAAGCACACAAAACACATGAGATTAGGAAGGGGAGCGTGGGCAGAGAGCCGTATTTCAAAAAGAAACAAATGCGAAAAATTAATCACTAATAAGATATTTTTGTCTACAAGCACAAACTGACGCAGCAGATTAACTGAAAATGTTGTGTTAAATATCCAGTGTTATTCTTACAGATAGCATATATTTAAAGTGGATCCAGGCCATCGCCTACCTGTCTAGCTACGCACAGTGCGTGCGCTCAGACCATCTGATCTGCCCTAAATATTTATGAGCGGTGTTGGTTCAGCACGCTCGGAAATGGCTCGTCCTGCTCCACACAGGTTGGTGGCTGCCGTGACAGGACGCGGCCACACGCTCTTCAGGACAGGAACGGCCACCCCAAGCATGTAGCTCTGTTTGGAGGCAGCCCCACAGAAGGGCCTCAGGCACCGCCCTCAGCAGCTACATCGGGCCGGTTTCCTTATCCTCTCTCCACCATCACTAAATTCCAGAGGCATTTCCCTTCACACGGACCTGGGAATTAATTTTTGCTATCTCTCACATGTCACCAACCCTAGGCTGGAATGCAACAAGTATTAGTACACAGAAAATCATTTATGCCAAGTAGCACAGAAGAATGCTGTATCTACTTGAATAAGGAGAAGTGTAGGCAGGAACACTGTAATTATTCAAAGCAGAATTTGGTCACAGACTGCACCCTCATCTTGTCTTAATGGTGTTTTGAGGCCTTTAAACAAGTGGTTAGAACTTCTCTTCTATGACTAATTAGAAAGGATTCATTGCATCCAGCAGCCTGGTGCTTATCACAAAGGAAATTGATTCATGATTAGCTCCAGAGAAAAGAGGCCAGCTACTAAATATTAAGCATCACTGCTAACACTGTCGCGCTTCCCTTTGGAGAGCACACAGGTAATACTTCCCTCTGTCTGACCCCATTTGTTCTACAGTATCTGTCAAAATTCACAGCTGCTTTAGCAACAGTCTTTAAAGGTCATCCCAAGTATGCATGAGATGCGATTCAAAGCAGACCATTGCTGCCTGTAATCAAATGAAAGGCAAACGGGACAGTTTTCAGAGTCTTCCACAAACCAAGGGAGCTGAAAAGGCTTTGATATAGAAACTAATGGAATTATATGCCCACTGCCAAGTCTGACTGCCAGTTATCCTCCAACGATGAGCTTCCCATAGGATTTCCAAAACCACAGGGAAGTACAGAGGGCAACACTGACACAGTAACTCAGTTTCATACTCTTCAAACCACCAAGCAGTTGAAGTACTGTATCTAAACCAACAAACTGGTGTTTTACATCACAAATCAAGTACCAATTAAAGTAAAATGTAACATTTAACTAACATTTAACAGTTCCCATATTTTGGGCAGATCATACTGCCTTGAATTGGAAAATCAGGTATGTGTCACACACAGTATGTTTGGGTGTCCATTCTTTTTTTTTAAGGAGGATGTAAATTATTCTTTGGTTTGAGTTCCCTTGTACGTAATCCTGTAGCATTAGCAGGCAGCATCCCACACACAGCACTAGTAGTTTCAGAAATGAAAAGCAACAAATATTTGGTGCATGTACAATTACTTTATAAAATATCAACATGAATATCTGATATTTCAAAGAATAACTTCAGAAGGGGAGCAATGGCACTGAGATTTTTTATTTTTTTTTTTAACAGGTAAAGAATACACAAGAATTGCAAAAAAGAAATTGAAGCTGTGAAGTTTAATCCTGAGCAGAAACCTTAGCTTTTAGAAGGCAGACAGGTTTAGCAGGTTTTGCTTCTGGAGATGCATCCACAAGCTGTTCCAGCCTGCCTCTCCCAGAACAGGTTGTTCTAAGGTACATATCATCCAATCAAAACAGGTGAGGCTGTCTTCTCAACCCAAGTACACTTTTATTCAAGGCAAGTAAGTAAAGCAAGAAACGCTGCTTTTATTCCCAAGTGTGCTCTTTACATGTAGAGTCAAATGATGATTCTGGATGTAAAATGGAATAAAACTCCTGTCTGCTGGGCACAAGAAAGAACAGCAGGAATACTAAGGTATTAAATGGCCGTAAAGCAACAGCTTACACAACCAGTTAAGGGACAGATTTGTACTTCTCAGAACATAAGGAAAACCCTGCTGCAGCCTTGGCATGTGCAGCGTTAGTTCTGCAACTGCACCTCTTGGAAGCATCATTTTAGTAGTTTAATGAAGCTTTAGCATTGAGAAATCCATCTATCATTTCCTAATTTTCTACATTACTACTGATCTCACCATCAGCCTGTGATTTGGTTAGTAGTCAATGTCTAATAGATCCAGTAATGTTGAAAAATTTCTAGACAGACAACCTGCAACTGCCTTTTTCTGCTTTGTCTAATTGTTTTTTCCATTATACAAGAACATCTTCAGTTTCTCCCACTGAAAATAAGTAGCTGTTAAAGCCAATTTGGACCACCTCAAGCATACTGTTAGCCAACATATAATATGCAACTGAGTTACTGTAACCCTTGCTCTCCCTTCCTTAAGGAAAAGGAGGAGGGAAGGAACAGGACTTCACATGTTGCATCTTGCAGACTGCTCAGGGACAGAACAAGGTCTCTTCATACGCAACAGTGTATTATCCCACGCAGTAGAGCTCTCATCTTGATAAGGATTCTCCAGATGATACAAACCCAGGTTTTCAAATATAAATACCTGACTCTGATAGGACATGCAGATAATTACATCATTTCACACAGAAGCCTCAGCACACCTTTGTGCAGCGAAGCTTGGACACACACAGAAAAAAAACCACTGTAGTCAATTATAATACCACTTAAACAGGGTTTAGTTCTTGACACAGGAATAGATACTTCAATGTTTCCAAGGAACAGATGTTATCACATGGTGTGATAACCTACTTTCACATTATTGTTTATAGGTATTCACTCAGTTTCATTTATTAAAGTTACTGGATTCAGGCTCTAAAACCTCAGCTACATTGTCTCTTTTTTAGGTGATGCTATGGTAATCATCCGGGTTAATGCTTGGATGTAACAAGGGGACTCAACTAAAAGGTATGATTAAAAGCCAAATTATTATTTATGAACTAATTCCTAAGATAACTAGACTAAATACCTGCAGGATTCAGCAGAAACTGTTAATGGAGGAAACATCTCCATCTCCAAGTAGCTCTTTTGTTCTGTTCCAAGTCTAAAGAGAGAATACTTCCATGTTTGTCAAGTAAAAAAAAAAAAAAAATTACCTGTCATTACAACTGCAGGAAAACAAATAAGCTTTCAGCAATAAACCCTTCTACAGGTCCCAATCCCAAATGTTTGCCAGTTTTTTTTCCTCCAAATAGATCAAGCAACCTAAACAAATCAAACCTTTCCTTACAATGTGATTTCTTCTCCGATCCTTACCTATATATGCATAACTCTACATCCACTCCCCACACCTTAATTGACTCAAAAAAGGGAGGGGAGGAGAAGAGGGGGGCTTCCTCACCTCATTGTTATGAGAAAATAGCTCTCACAGTAATGTGACTGTGTAGACCTAACAGAGAACAGTCAAAGACTTTAAAACCATCTTTTCATAGTAAGTGTTCTCAAAGAGTAGGTGACTCATGCAAATATGTTAGTTAAGATAAAAGGAATCAATTCCAGGACAACTAACTGTATGAGAGATTACACACATAATTATTGAAGGGCAAAGTATGCACAGTCTTCTCATCTTTGGTTGATCTGTCTCCAGTTTTCTAAGGGGATTCACAGAAAACTACTCAAAAGAAAAATAAAAACGAGAGAGAAAACACAACTGTTGTATAAGATATAAATGCAATACAAGCATCATTTCTGCAATAATGCTCAGCACATTGTGAATATATTTTTTTTTTTTCCAAAATGCCCACAGAAGGACACTATGCACATTTTGAAATTCAGACTTCTGCTCTGCACTTCCAGTTCCAGCAGTGCCAGTGCTCACAGCCCTGGCAGACCAAGAGCCACTGGGGCTGCAGTGTAGCACATTACATTCATTTTCTTCTACTCCCACTCACTCTACATTCTTCTCACTTGACTGTGCTCCCCTTTGCCCCATTTACTGCTTCACATTGCCTGCAGTACTGCCCCCAAAACTTCAGTCACTTCGTTTCTTCCCTCCTCTTCATTTCCAACTGCTTCCAACCCTTTCTTTCCTTTCCAGAAATCCTCGCACAGATTGTTTTCTAGAACGCTGTTCCACATTTTTATCCTGTCAAAGCTGTTTTAAACAACCAACCTTTCAGGGCAGGAAATGCCTTACCATGTCTGAAACGCTGCGATAGTAATGACAGCACACACACACGCACACAAAGCACCACCTTCACCTAAGCTGATTTTTAACCATGACAGTGAATGTATGCATGCAGACTGAAGAAGCAAAAGAGCTTTTTAATTGCTTTTTCAAGAAAACTGAAGAACCCCCAAACAAGAAAGCTAGTTTAAAAATATATTGAAGTGTATTTTGTTGAAACAGGAGAAAAAAAAAATGAGAAAGGAGTGTGGCACTAAGTTTACCATTTTGTTGTTTGCTTGGTTTTTGGTTTTTTTTTTCCATTTTGATCACAGGCTTAATCTTCAGAGCAACACAAAGAAAACAAAGCAAGCATCAATTGAGTTGGGCCTCTACAATAACATGACAATTTTTATTTGCAAACACAGATTTCAAGAGATTCAAAGTCACTATCTGGTGCAATACTGACTCATGTTTACCATTTAGCTATGCTGACTGTCCAAATAAGAGCATAGTACTTGAGAAGGTTTTACAGTGAAGACCAGCTAAAAATCACTGAGATCTAGATTAGAGTACCAACTGTATGCTGTACAGCATGTTACATTGCATAGGTATTAGTGACATGATTACCATAACATATATAAGACAGTCACAGATATTTAAGACTTGAAAGTAATAAGTGTATCAGATAAATACACCTGGTAAAGCACTTGAAATGTCACAGTAAAGCAGTACTCCTGAGCAATTATAACTTGAGTTGCCTGTAAGTCTCCATATTTGTACCACTCTTTGTAAGGATTCTCTAGCTTACCTCAACTAGGAAGATTAAGACTAATTGATATAATGATTCTCAGTTAAAGGCAAAGGAAAAAAAAGAGATAATCAGTGCACATCTACACACTTGAATTTGAAGAGCAATAGTTGGCTGGTTGGTTTCCACAGCAGCCACCCATATCTTTTCACTTAACACCTCCAATATGTCAAATCAGGTGAAGAGATTGCCTTCACTGCTATTCCTGAATCAGTGCTTTGTTTACTTCAGAAAGTGCAAAAAAAGTGGAAGTGTTGGGGTTTTTTTTCTACAACTACAAGGCTAGCACATGTCAGCATGTATTTGGACATGGAAAAAAACAACCTCTACAACATTCAGAGCTTTGTCTTTTTGTCTTCAAATATGCAAGAAGCTCAAAGCTGGGAAGGTAATGCTGAAATAATACAAGCCACTTTGGCTTCTAGGCAGAGCATTTATAAATAAACTCTTCGTGTCCTTCAAGATGCCATTAAACATTTTGTCTTGATTTTTCTCTTCCTAAAGTAAAAATACTTGTGATATTTGTCCTTCAGATTGAACTCTGTAGCTAGCGGGACTGTAAAGAGTTGCAAACCACTTCTTCAATCTGTAAGTGAACTGTTAGCCTTCCAATCAAAAATTCACCTTACACATGAGGCAACTAAAAATACTGAGCAAGTCACATTTTCCTGAAATGTTCACTGTATGGGGCCACTAAGACTTTCTCAAGCATGGCTCTACAAGTAACTTGAAGAAAAATAGTTTAACTAAGACACCAACAGTAAGGGGTCTTTCTCTGAGAGCTGTGCTCAGCACTTGAGAAGTTAGACAGAAAAGGAAAAACCAAGCTGAAAGAGCATCAGTGAACAAAACAGCTCTGAAGGAAGTGCACAGAACAACCCTGCATGACTAGCTGCATAAATTCAGGGAGCGTGGCTATACTTCCCAGAAGACAAAGTGCAAATGCGGGCTTCTGTTGTGGCAATTCTATGTTTGTCCCATTGGAAACTATATTAATTGGAAATGCTACTACTTAGCAGAGGTGCATGATACATTGCCATCTAGTCATTACTTTAGCAGCAACAAATGGCCAGTGCAGTCAATTAAAACAACCCAAAACACTTTCTACTGACATTTTCTACTGCCCACTTCAAATCATCAGATGCATTCGTGGCACATACTTTCTTAAACTACTCTGGAAGATCTCCATTCCATAGTTGACAAAACCAGTAATTTCATTTTAGCCAGTAAGATGGATGAGATGTTTTAACAGTTCGTCTCCATCCCTTTTTAAAATTAATCTTAATCTAAAGACACAGCTTCAAGGGTCATTTTCCTGGACACCCCATAGGGCAAGACTGCTCTGGAGCAGGACTTTGCTTTCTACTTCTTAAAAGCCCAAGCTGATTATCTACATTGCTAGTTCAATTATTTAAACTCCAATTCATACAGTATTTTCTGTTCAGAGCACAGGGCATTGACTACAAAGACCTGCCAATGCATCATCACTCCTCTCACACAAGCAGAAGAAACAGAAAGCTAAAGTAAGCCTTTAGACAGAACAGAAGGTACCTGGTCTTTTTTCCAGAGTTACTAGTTCATTAAAATGAAGTTAGATGCTCATTATAAATGTTAAAATAAGGCAAAAATTCACTCTGTTCTGAGAATTCAGCATGTAAACAAACACAGCTGTTATATTATGCTGTAAGATGATTTTGTCCCTGCAGAAAGGGGAGCATAAGCAAGATTCTGACAAGTATTTGTGTTTCCTTGTAGAAAAGATTATTTCTCAGTTTTAAACTCATTTGTGAGAACAATTTTAAAGTGCACTCACTAGTGCCAGGTTTCCAAAATGCTGACTTGCGATACTGCAATTCAGAGCATTAATGTAACTATAGCACGTACCAGGACTTCAGGATAAAAATCCTTCTGACGTGTTTATTGACATCTGCTACAGCCAAATGTTAACTTGGAAATAGACATTTTTAAATGCATTTTCCCCCCAGATTGCCAGAAGCAAATGGATTCTTTTATGTATTAATCGCTTACGAAGGAGTGGAGCTGAGTTTCTAGATCAGGAGTTGACTGTCAATTTACAAGAGTACCACTGAACAAGTGGGGTTTTTTCTTCTATTTTTACTGTTAAAAGCCCTGGAAGATCATGTAACTACAGCCAAATGCAAGTATTGCTATTCCTGAAATGCACTAATACAAGGAATACAAAGTCTAGGCAAAATAACAAAATTTATAGCCGTGTTTAGACTACCTGATGAAACAACCAGTTCTTGATGAAGTGCTCCAGAAATGCCACAATGAACAAAGGCATGTGTGTACACACCTGCATTCCAAATACAAGCATTTTACAATTATTTGTTCAAGTATAAGCAAACCTGTCATCTCCACTTGGAAAATAGCAAATATTTTTCTCACCGGTTTCAGGTTTGACTGTAATATACACCTAATGTCAGCCTTGTGCTGGACAAACTATAAGAACTATAAAAGCTTTCCTGAATTCACTTCTCTTTTTTGCAGAACAGAAACTACAGTTACCATCACTAACTTCTGTGCAAGGCTGTAATATTTCATCAGAAGTCTTACCAAATCCTGAAAGAAAGTATACATAGAAAGCAGATGCACGCAACTACATATCTGCTCCTCCTCACCACGAAAGCAGTCTCAACACCACTCCACAACTCACTCCGCATAGGCTGCACGTGCACTTGCAGGACTTGCACAGCAGCTAACATCACATATGAAGGATTATAGAAACATACCACACAAGGAGCAAAAGCAGCGATGTTTTCCCACACTGAAAACCACAGAGTTTTAGGCCAACATCCTAAGAGCTCCAACAGTTACAAGTGATACCATACTGTTAAACTAGAGCTTGGAGGACACTGAAGCAATGATTTATTCAAGTCCCAAAGAGCAAGTATGGAAGTTCAGGCAAATTAAACAAAACAACAAATGCAGACCGGCAAAGTTCCTCTATTTCACTTGACATCCTTTTAAAAGCACAGTATAGGAAGAGGATTGAGAGCACAGTATAAGCTAAGTTTCCTATGAAAGAAAAAAGAACACTGGATTTAAATGGATGGGCTTATAGACCTTATAACGTTACAATAGATCAAGGCCAAGACCGGGTGCACAAACAGGGCTTCTCTAGGAGTACATCCACATGGATGGAACAGAAGCAGACTGGAGCCTTTTCTCTACGTATCAAGTTGGCCTGCACTAGTGCCAGTCAGGAATCTCAGCAGTGGTGCTACACAGGACCTGATGCCTTTGAAGAGCTAGCAAGCCATCCTAGTAGATACAGCTTAAATCATCAGATCTTCCCCACCTTCACTGTTCCTCCTCCACACACACTCTCTCCCTTAATCTGTTCCCTACTGATATTTCCAGTTATAAATATGGTTCTGAAGATGGGTTTGTTGATCGCTGCCTCATGATGAAGTTCACCTCAGACACTTGGGATACTGGCAGCGCAAACTCACAGGTGGATTTAATGCTTTTACTTCACAGTTAGTGAGATCTTTATTTTGGCTGCTAATATTTTTCACTATTATGCTTCAAATTTTCTTGTGTTTTGGCTTATCATCTTACAGATGTGTGGAAGACATGGATTTACATTAGAACACTGAAAGAAAAGCTCCAACCCTGGCAGAAAGAAAGACCAAAAGGTATCTAGCGCAGCACGACAGTAAGTCAATTCAGCAGAAGGAGAGGAACGCTTTTGCTGTAGATGGCAACCACCACCAGAAGGGTTTGCTCATGACTGATGAAGTAATATTTAACAAGGTAATTTCTAAGTGAAGGAGACTTCAGAGCATAACCAAGTACTAAATATTCTTGGGAGAAATGCGGGGAAATCCCTCTTTCACCTATAGAAGAAGAAAGCATAGCAATCAAAGATTTACTTTAAATAAAAAAAAGCAGATGAGGTTTATGAACTACTGCCTGATCATATAAGGCTAAACAATAAAATGCTGCCTGGTGGTGTAAGCAGAGGACTGAGTCAGAAAGTCTGCTATTTAAGACTGCTTCTAACATCAGTTCTTGTGGTCTTGAGATACACTGTTTAAGACAAAATTTTCAGAAGTGACTCAACTGGATCCAAACTTGGCTCCCAGGCTTATTTATCACAGGTCCTGGACACAGACTCCCATTTAGAAATGCTGAGCACCACTGATGCTTGGTGTCCAAGGGCAAGGAAAACAGAACTACAAAGCATCTACATTTTAATTTGAAGATATTTAAATTGAAAAGACTTTTGGAAATCTTCAATTGCATGTTTAAATCTTTAAAATAGGAGAGTGTTGATCATTCTGTTTAACTTGACAGAGAACACAAGAAAAATACTTTAAAGTGTTCTACACGCTTAAATACATAAACTTATCTTCAGCTATAAAAGCTGAGGGACTCAGACTCCACAGGCACTTTGGTAGCATTTAAACACTGAAGTCCAAGAGTTCAGTCACAACATCTTCCATTCCTGTTCACAAAGCCCCCAGACAAAACCAGCTTTGTCAGGGCTCAATACTTCAAGATTTCCTTAGAGCACTGCTTCTTGTCATAGCCAGCTTCAACATAACTCCACTGGCTGCTTTGCTTATAACACACTTCAGCCCATGAGAACAAAATTGCTACTTCTATACTTAAGCCTGGCTAGGGACTTGGCTAGGATTAAGTAGGTGTGTTTACGTTCTGCAGAGATTTCAGCTCACAGCATGCTACATGCACATGCAATTTAATGCAAATACATAACAGCAAACATCACACTGCTCCTCTGCGGCTGCCCAGCCATTTCAGCCTAAGCAATGAGGAACCTAAATTCAAGCAAGACACTTTGTAGCTTCAGAGAGTTTAATCTCGCCCTCTTGGAAAAGTGCCCGACCCAACAAAAGCAATAAGGAACTCATTTCTAACTCTCCCTTGAAAGCTGGACCACTCTGAGGGAAGAAAAAAAAACAAGATTTGTGAGGTCTTCAAAAGCACAGGAGTGCGCTATCAGGAAAATACATTCACTTGGAAACACAGAACAGAACTGTCGAGCCTGTGTTACAGTCCCTGCTCCACATCAGACAAGCTCTAGATAAAATGCAGGAACACCAGGGAGCTTAAGTGTTCCTTGATCTGAAAGGCAGTAGCTGTGAATCCTGGCGTTTTGCACTTAAGCTCTCTCCTGCTCATTGTATGCAGAACACAGGAATCTAAATTTAAGTTTAACAGCTATTTTGCAGGCCAAGACTTAGATTCCTGTAATTCTGGCTCAGTGATCAGCCACACCACAGAAATCAGTGCGTTTGTATGTGTCTGGCTCCAAACATGCTGCAGCATTTTTTGGAATTCCAGACAACTCCCAGAAGGCAGATCTCCCAAAGTCAGTGATTATCACAGCAAATATGCTATAATTCAATCCTCTCTAGCTGCCTAACCAGCTTTAACTTACTCGAGCTTGGAATTTTACAGTGACACAGCATGACCAAGCACAATTTAAATGTATTTTCATTTGCTCGTTATTTAAGTCCCTATCCACTTCTATACTTCCTCAATTGAGGGAAGGCAGAAATTCAAGCTGTGAAGACAACACTGGATTTTGCAATGCATTCAGGACGTCAGAAAAAAATTTCGAATACATCAAAGTGGTCACAGAAGTTAGTACTCAATAGGAAGTTGTTTCTTGAAAGGAAATTGCAAATTTCAGTCAAAGAGGAAGACGGAGAGTTAGAATTAACAAACTGTTCCAAAAGCTTCAGGAAGTAGGGAGGGTTTGAGAAGATTACAATAAGAATCTGCATGTGATCACATAAGCTCAATTTAGGACAATGCAAATATCTTAATATGCCTCCTACTAAGCAAAAATCAGCCACAAGCAAAATAAAGATCTCCTTCAAGTTGCATGTTTCCGAAAGGACATAGCAGCTATCCCACAAGTCGTTATATTCAGAGCTATTTACCAATGAGATAGGCTAGATGCAGACATCTTAAAGCTGTCTGTCCAGTACAAGATATTTAAATTATGCACAAATTCAGTTTTATTGGAATATGTAAAAACACATTTAAAATCATAACTCTTTCTATGTTTTCATTAAATACTCCCTACCAATCACAACTTTATAGCATTTGATTATTTAGCCTTGTCTGAAGACCAAGGATTACTTTAATCCACATTCAGCCAGGAGCAAAGCAAACAGTAACATGATTTTGCCAGTCACCAGCTTGACCTACGTTTATATCTCATGATCAAATAGTGAATAACTCACAACAAGCATAGAAGGGGTATAAGAATAGAAAGATCTTCAATCTGTCCTATATAGCCATTCTTATACCTTACTGAAAAATGTTCCTTTGCAGCTGGGGAAGAGTTGCATGCTTGTAAAGTCATTTAATACAACACTAAGATAGAAAGGCTACCAACTCACAATCATCTTCTCTTGTACCCAGCCATCAACAAGAGACTTGCTTGGCCTTTCATGCCCCAAAACACTAAGCAGTTCCTCAAGCTGTGTTCAGCTGCAACTGTGCATAAACTCTACAGGCAAATCCCTTCCAACTGCCTTGTTACTGTACCTGAATGTAACTTGGCATGCACACAGTTCAGAGCTGCAGCTTTTCTGTAACACCATGGTAGCATGGGCTTGGTGCAATTACACCATATGCATTATCTTGGCATCCAGGCAGCAGCAGCTCCACCAACTGAGCTCAAAGCCAAGCCATCAACAGTCGTGCTGAATGCAGCTGTCTGCACATTTTTACAAAGGCTTTCTCATTTACTACTCTTGTTTTAACTCACTGTGCTTATTTTAATGCTGCATCAACATCCCAATGCAATGCTTGTGTACCCAGTAAGTTGCGAGAAAACATACAGTAACAGGCAACAAACTCCAGCCTTGCCATTACTACTCTGCAAAAACAATACTTCAAATCTTTTGCTCATGATAAAATAAAATAGACAGTGCCTAATTAAGCTTGAAAAGTCACATGTACTCATCTTAGACTCAGATTTGCATTATGAATTCTAGGCCTCTCAGCTCATGATGCCACTACACAACCCTAAGGTCTTCCTGACCCTCTGGAAAAAAAAGTCTCAGACATTTTCTATTCTTTTCCCAACTGCATTTAACCTTTTAGTTCAAAATTAGTCCAGATTCACTGCACTTCATTTCTGTTGAAAACTTCGACGTGTGCCACCTTGTGAAACCCATACACCTGGCTGTTTGAAAAAACTGCCGTTTTTATGTCATTCCTTCTTCACTGTTTGGTTTCTGTTCCTTTCTGCCATTTTTTCCCATTTTCTTTGCACAGAAAGATTGAAAATAATTGTATCTGACAAAATGTGAAACAGAGCATAAGCAAATGCTGAAAAGTACTGTATTTCAGACTAGAGCAAAAGAATTAGTTTTAAAATAGCTGCTAGCATAATTAAGGTCCACAAGAAACAGCACCTGCTGGGCTTTATTAAAAAGACAGGATCAGTTCAGGGCAGGGTGGGAAGAAGTTGTAAGTCACAAAAACCATGCAACTCATAGCCCATTTTTTCTTCTGAGGATGGATTCCAATTAGAAATTAGAATACTACAATAGCTTGCTTAAAATGGCATAGACAGTAGCTGAGCTGTGTCTTTGAGGGGCTGTGGGGATAAAACTTGACCAGACCACTGTTTGGAGGAAGAGAGGATTTCTGGAGGCCGCAATTTGCTTTCCACACCTATCAGCCTCTCAAAAGCTTAAGTAGTCTGGATGTGCTAAAAATTCCTCCCCAAATCTTGAGAACTACATCTACTTCCAAACAAGACAACAGCAGAAGAAATACACTGAATGTAGGCGAAATGATCACATTCAGTAAGAAACGAAACACACAATAGAGGTAGAAAATAGAATTTACAGGAGCATCTCCTTTCCCCTCATCACCATCCCCAAAAATAAGTCACACTGCCACGTACGCTCGTGTACAGTGGCTTTAACACGCTGAGCGATTAGAGGTGATGATGATGACTATAGGCCATACTATGCATCTTTAGATACTCTTCAGTTCAGCACTGAGGGGCCAAATGGGGTTGCCGTGTATCTAAAATATTTTACTCTGATTAAAGGTGTAATTACACAGTTAGTCATAATAGCTGCCGTACTTTAAAGAAACCCACCTCTCCTTCAGGGGAAGGGAAGGAAATTATGCTACTTTATTCATCCAAACACACTCTCAGTTAAATTCAAATTCAACATGCAGTCTAGATAAATACAGTGACACACAGCCACAAACGCTTAGTAATCCAAGATAGAACAAGGAGATGAATCTTAACCTATAATCTTCGCAAAGGGAAACTAAATCTTATGATTAAGAGTTCTGTCATATCTGTGCAGGTATCAAGGGAGGCCGTGTTTTCTTCTCAACTGTCACAAGAAATTCATGCTGTTTTTAAGGTCTGAAAATGAGCTGAGTCACTGCAAACATGCAGTTTGACACCGGGCTTAAGGGATTTACTTATTCATACGGTTAGCACATAACTTTATTCCGTGGATACCCACATATATTTTGCAGGGAGGAGTAGGTTGAGTCTAAGAATCTTATTCTGCATAAACAACATAAATCTTTTTCTTCTCATCTTATTCTCAGCCCTACAAAAGACCACCTCCATTACTGTTACCTTCTCCAAGTCATCACGGCAGGTCCACAGGAATGACTTTTGTCTAGGAAGGGTTCCATTGGCTCAGGTCACCTTTCACATAAATTGACTACAAAGTAGCTACTATCGACACGCAAAGAAAGATGAGAGAAAGTAATTCCTGTGTATAATTGTCTTTTAAACTAGCACTTCTGGCTACAGAGGAGATAGAGAGAAAACAATATACACTTATGCCAGATTTTTTTTTATTGACACTCAAAGTCCAAGTTGAACACCACTCTGGCAACTCAGAGAATCCTCCAGAGTGAGCACTGTCTGGAGACCCTCCAGGAGGCTCAGTTTCCTGACACAACAGATGGAGACACAACACAGATCCAGCTCACTTGAACCCAGACGAGGTGAGGCAGAGTCTACGCAAATGTCCTGATCCACAGCAGTCTCAGCCCCCACACTGAACGACAGAATTGGGTTGGAAAAAGGCATTATGTTTCAAGGGAGAAAGCAAGGGGGAGGGTGGGAAGCGCAAGAGAAGAAAATCACTTATCCTTGCTGATGAAGTTTCCAGTTATCTACATGGATACTTTTTACTTTCTGGAAACTCTCCTTCTGGAATAAAGTTTCTGAATATTTGGTGTACATTCAGCAACTTTGAACCAATCTACTGAATTTTACTGATTAACCTTCACACCCAGCCTCCCCCTCTTTTTTATTTTTAAGTATTTCAAAATAACACTGATAACCAAATAGTTCAGTGACTGAACATACACTCCCCATACTAATTGCCTGATGAGGAAGACTGCTGACCAAAACCTAAGAGAGGCACCACATTCCACATAATTTGCTAGATAACACAAGTATAAATCATCTTTATGCACGCATTGGTTTTTTTAATAACCATCCTTAGCCCAACATAGCTCAGTGGTCAGGTCCCAGGAATAACTTTGAGTTCCATCACCTACATTTCTTTTTAAGCATTCTTTCAAGTGATCCAGAAGTGCCATCAACACAATTCCCTGATCCGAGTTCCCAAAGCTTTTAAAAGTTCTCAGCTATTAAATTCTTCCACAGTTGATAACAGAGGGGATGAAAGGGTTAACGATAAAATTTTCTTGTGTATTTCCTTGCATCAGTAGAACAACAAAAATGTAGATCAAGATATGCTGTAAAGCAGTAAAAGTTACAAAACAACATACAATAGTTTTATGGGAAAGAAGGATGGGAAAAAATTTCTTTTCCACATTTCACACCATTTCCTTCCCCCACACACCCAATTTGGGTGAGGTAGGAAGCAGGAGAGTTTCTTTTATTTTTGCCCTGAAACATACTTGAAGTAATTGCAAGTGAGTGACACCTAGTGATGAACACAAATCTGATCATCCTCCACTCTCCCACACAGAGAAGATAAGGCAGCAAGCACCAACAGGTAACCTAAGAGTGGGTGTTGAATCATGGGAACCTGACACTACTACGTTTCTCTCCCTTAAAAGCCAAACATCAAGTGAGCCAAGACACAGAATCTTGAAGCACAGCTAAAAAGAATAAATAAAATAGCTAACCCGTCCAAATAAGAGACAGTCAAAATATACTCAAATTATGACCTGCAAAAATTCACTTCTTCGTTCTCTTTAAAATTAATCCCTTCTCTCCATAAACATTGATTTTCCCCAGAGATCTCACTCTCAATTTAAAAAAAATCCCAGAAGCAAACAGAAGAATGGGTTTCTCATCAAATACTAAAACATCAACAGTTGTCTTAGAGATCTCTTACTGATGTCGTCTCCGGCACTGCAACTACTGTCCTGTTGTGGGGATTTTATGAGCTTGTCAAAGACTCTTATTTTGCCAGTAGTTCCAAAATTGTTGCTCACAGAGCAGTTACTGGAAGTGAAGGGGAGGGGATCTAGTGTGATTTGTGGTAGGGTTACAGGAAGGAAAAGTGTGCTACTATGCAAAGTAGCAACAACACAGTCCCTGAAAGGGAAGTTGGAATCAAGAGGCAGAAAAAACCGACCTGACTTTTATCACAAGGCAGTTCAGTATATGGGAAGCACATCCTGAAGAAAGGATTTCTTTAATTAGCGCATTTAAGAGCAGCTCCAAGCTCACAGAGCTTAGAGAGCAAGACAAAAATTCCTGTAGGAAAGGGAAGCAATTAACCTAGCAGTCATTGGAAGCTTTTATGCACTATATGTCATTTCATCTATTTTTATCATGAGCAGGATTTTGCCACCGGAACCTCAGAGGTACCTCCTGTTTTAAAGACAAAATAGACCGATCACAAGCACAGGAGCAAAAAATAATAATAATAATAATATTAATAATAATAATAATAATAATAATAATAGGACAGAGAAGGGAACACACAAAACACGACAGCTTGCAGATCTTGTTCTGCTCTATAACCCTACGAACCAATTTCATTTTTCTCTCCTCACAGACTCGCAGAAGAATACAGGCTTTTATTTTCATCTTTTTAAACTCCTTACTCAAATTTAAAAGACAATTCAGAAGTCTGAACAACTCAAGAACCTGAAATCCCAAACGCTTTGGAAAACTAACACAACAGAGCCCCCTATCATGAGGAGGAGGACTAACACTGCTCACACAGAGAAAGCCTACACTGAAACTTATTTGAATGAACTTGACCCAGCTTGGCTTCAGGCCAGTGCTCAACGTCACAAAATGACTTAACAGAACACAGTGTTCCTGGCACAGGCACAAAAATGTGTTGAAATCCATGCTGGAGAAAGAAAAAAAAACTCAGTGTATGTTTCAAATTAATAAAGGAAAATGGTAATAAAAAGATAATAAACACAAAGACAGCATTAGATGTATTTTAAAATATATCTGCTGCTTTTCCCTCCCAATTTAATTTTATCCTTTGGTATTCCCTCATTTACCAGAAGTTGAGTGCATGGACAGTTCTCCCTGTGCCAAGCCCTTCCCTGTCTAAATCCCAGCCTACGCGCTCTCCCTCTCACCTCTCCCAGTGCTGTACCTGGAAAATTCCAGCACACCTTTTAGCTAGCAAAGGACAGGAGTGACAAGTTATAAAGCCAGAGCTGCTCATGACTCACTTCCTCTCCAAAGCTTCAAGCAGAGGCGACCCTGCAGGTATCTCACGCAGTGCTTCTGGACTATCTGTTGTAAAGTTATGTCATTCACACACGGATTAGGCTAATGCTCTGTTATGGGATGAAAAGCAAATAAGTAGAAAGACAAGAAAAATAAACTTGGTGAACCATGAACTTGATGTACTTCCTCCACATAACATAAGGAAAAGCTCAATAATATCCATATTTCCTCTCTCCCTTGGGACTGCCCGTCTTCATCTCCAAAGCCTAATATCAAGACCTGTTTCCTCTTTCCTTCTGATAGCCCTCCCATCTCTTACACCCCGTCCTACTCTTCCATGAATGATCAAGGTATTCGATGCACACAGATGTAGAATAAAAGCCAGCTCACAGACGAGTGCTGAGAGAGCTTTCCCCAGACACCTCCTTAGGTCTATGATCCCGTCAGTGTCCTGACAGCACAAGCCTGCAGCAGCACCTCCAGCCAGGACGTAAGTGACACCAGCAGGAAGATGGATCTGGATTCACCCTGAGAACCTTCTGCACACACAACTGCAGCCTAGCATGAGTCTAAACAGATAGATCCACAGGAGGTGGCAAGGCAGACATGCAGCCCATTTGGGCTGTCCACTGAAGGTGCTTCTACCATTTCAGTACAAATGTGAAAAGCAGTTAATAGCTTCACCCACCTGCTGCAGGAAGGCAACATTTTGGCTTTGCTGCAGATTCTCTAGTAACACAAGACAGACATGCATCAAGGAGAGGACCCGTGTCTCTGCAAGGCCCTCCAACATCAGGAGTAATGTGATGTGAAGACTGCACTGCATTTTGTCTTCACTATGCACTGCAAAGTACTATTACAACTACAAGAACTGCTAAACAAATAAATCTGCTAACCAAAGAGACAATAAAAGTTGTATAAGAAGTTACTGGGTCCTTGCTTAGTATCATACAAAATCCTTTCAGAAGTCCTTTTTTTTGAACCAGAATCCTACTTGTGACTTACCACTTGTATTTTATTAGCTGTAATTCTATAGTGGTTGGAAAAAGAAGTCTGCTTTAATTCTTGAAAGATGAAAAAGAAATGTTATGTCCTTGATGTCTTGAAGTTGTATTTTTTCATGCTCAAAACACTATTTTCTGAATAACTGCATCCTAAAGTAAAAATCTAGAAAGGCATCAAAAAAAATACAGCTCTTGAACCATTTTCCTTTATCTCTTGTGTAGGTTATATATACACTGAGTACAAATTCACATATCAGAGAAAAACAACCAGATATTAACCAGGACAAAGGAAGGTAGTAAAAGAGTGAATAATTTTAAAGCTCCCTATAAACAGCTAGCAATCATTTGACAAATGGGCCAAACATTAGTGACAATCTTCACAGTAGAGAAAATTCCCCATCCTGTTTTTATGACAGTTCCACTGCAGAATGAAGAGGGCAGCTGCAGTTGTAGTACAGATGAGTGAATTCATACTTAGATAAATTAAAGGAAGGGAAAGCAATTATGTAAGAAATATGCAGATGTCTGATGCCACAAATGACAGAGAATTAATATCAAGAAAAGTAAATATATTATCAACAGTGTGCCTTGACTCAATAGGTTACCACTGAAAATCCCTAGGGAAGGCATAGAAAGATTTCAAGATTTATTTAACAAAGATGTGAACACTGTACACACTCAGTGTCAAAGCAGTTACTTTCCCATTGCCCTCCAAGGACATCCGGAGCCACCAACTTGCAGAGGAGATGGGGGAAGGCTTTCATAGAGGATGGGAGCTCCACAGCAGTCTCATGTTTACAAAGGAGTTTACTGGGTTGTCAAGGAGAGAATAAACCAGCAATCCCCCACGCAACACCATTTGAATATGCTCAAATTTGTCACAAAATTACAGACTAGTTCCCTGCCAAATTTTGAAAGCCTGCCCTAATGCCCTTCCCTCTCTCCTAATTGCGCTTGGCAAGGAGTCCCGAGATACTGTTAAGTCTGAAAGTTTGCTCGAGAACCAGATCCACAGGTTAGTGAAGTTTTCTCAAGCCACTCCCAGCTGGCAAGTGGGCAAACCACAGGGAGACTGCCAGCATCTCCAAAGAGGGCAAAGTTGAAGGGAGGATGTGACACACCACAGTCACGCAAGCTCCACGTCTTAATCACATGCAGCATGGCGTGTAACCTCTAAGCAAATGCATGAGGGCCATCAGCTCAGAAAGTGTGAGATTCATTTTTGATTTTGTTAAACTAAATATTCAATCAGATTGCTTCTTCTTACACTCTTGAAGACTACGAATGGGATGTTTAGGAAAAAAGTGAGCTGAGATTTTCTCCATCTGGAAGATGAAGTAGCAAGTCCTCTTATTTTGCAGCAGGACACAACAGCCAGCAAGGCCTGTGCTCCATCGCCCTCCTCCTAACCATCTCATCTCTCTGGAACATGAAGCATTTCAGTTTGTTAAACAGTGGAATATTTTCATTTGTGGTTGAGAACTCAAGTAACTGGATGCAATTTGCTTAGCAAGGACCAAAGGCAGAGTAACACATCACTTGATTTCAGCACATACTGTTTGAATTAAAACTTTCAATTGCACCACGCTATTAATGGTTTTATTTAACATACAAAAGCAAATCTGATCTATCCACCAATAACTTGAACAGGAAAGCCCCATTTTCAAAGCACAGTTGAGTGCTGAGCCACAAACTCTCCTCACACCATTTTCAGCTATAAACATAGGAAAGCAACCACAACAGCACAAGACAGCAGCTACAGCTATAGCTAACATACCTGCCAGGTAAGAAAAAAATGGGTGAGGAATATGTTATTTTCTTAAATACAACATTGTTTATCAATTTAAAAGAGTAAATTAATGACCCACTCTTCTTAAAAACAAGGGTTAACAAGGCTCAGATTCTCAACAAGAACAGCAATTCCTTCTTGCTGCTAACCCATCAATTTACTCATTTGAAAATTGGGCCATTTCATAATAATAAAGCAAAGAGCACCTACTGGATTTACAGTAATGTTGCAGAACTTGACAACGGCATGTTTGCCTACTTTCTCCTCCCCCATTTTTCAACAGTTAAAATATGCCCTTACGGGGTCAGAGAAAAGAATCTAGGACAGATCCACAGCAGCAGGGAGACGTAAGTGCAGAAGCAGCCCAGAAATATGACTTCAGAGGAACAGGAAGCACGGTATCACATGAGATACAATCACAACCATAGGAAAGCACCACGAGGATAAGGCCAGAATTAGGTTTGCATTGCTTTTGCTACCACGTGGAATAATGGAAGTCAAAGCATTTTAATTCTGCTTTTCTTTTATATCACACGAATTGTTAACCCTCCCTAACACTTTGGTCTAGAAATGATTTATTAATAGAAGAACAGCTAATAGGAGAAAAAACATCTAGCCACCTATGGGAAAACTCAATAGCATTTGTGATCTATGGTTACAATAAAGGCAGATAAATTGCACCTGACTGTGCACAGACAACAGGACCTTTCAAATTAAATAAGATTAAACCATTTGCAGTGAAGGAGATGATGCCCATTGCCAGCTAAACATAGGGTCATAGGGTCACAATTCTGGACTCTTTAAAAGCTTAGGGCTGAGAGGGTGGGTGGTTTTTGTTGTTGGTTTTGTCTTTTGTTTTATTTCCCCTCCCCTCTCAAAACCAGCGCAGGTTGTCTTATTTTCCTAAGCCAACAGGCACACACAATAATGAGCATATTTCAACCCTAGCAGAACCATAACAGAACAGATCAGAGCTCTGGATGCTATGCAGACTTTCAAAGAGCTAAAAGAAACTTATTACCAAATCTTAAATAAAATTTCAATTTTCTTCAGTCTTAATTTCATTATCATTTCTGTTAATTCCTTTATGTCCCACAGTATGACTTCCATCACATTCGTCTTCTTTCATATTGTTACTTTGCTTTCATTTATTCTTTGCCTGATTAGACTTTTAGCAAGTACTCATTTTCCACAGTATCATTTCTACTCTTTACAGCACTACGTAGTTAAGCACAAAGCGAAACCAAATTCCTTCCCAACTCTTCCCAGCACTCTTTGCTTACACTTCTTCATTATTAATCTAATTTAGCGAAAACTTAAAACATTATTCCCTTTAGGAAAAGCATACATGGGAATTAAAGCCTGTCAGGGAGAGACTGAGGCATCAGGTATGAAGTTTCAGTTTCACTAACATAAGCAACCTATCAGATCCACTCTGCATTTCAGATATAAACAACGAACCAGAGCTTCCTTTTGCTTTAATCTCATAAACACTGGCAGAACGCCACATAAGATAATATGCCAACCAGACTCTGGAAGCTGAGGACTTAAATGTACAATAAAGCAGCAATTAAAAAATCATGGAGCTCAAGGAAAAAAAAAAAAAGTAACAACAGCAAGAATGAATCAGATCACAGCCTTGCTGAAATCAGCATCCTGTCTGCAGCCTATTTGAGACACAAAGAGAAGAACAAGTACAAAATACATGAATATTTCCTCCCTGATATGGTCTTCCCTACTGAAGTGATTTGTACTTATTTGTAATTCCAGAACTTCCTAAGGTAGCACCATTTCACTGATTAGCCCAATAGATCTTTTTCCCCAGAAAACTGTCCAACCATGTCTTAAAGCAAACTGTAGAAGTCCAGTGACACACAACTCTTTAATGTTTTCTGTCAGTAAAAGTAATCTGAAGAGACTACAGGTAGGTCAGCAGCTACAGGTTTCAGATCCAGTTATGGCCATGTATTATTGCTGCTACACCTGATGTGATCCTCTGTGCTCAGGGACACAATTTAGCAGAGGGTTGTTAGTTAGGGTAGTATGGTTAGGTCATGGTTGGACTCAATGATCTTTAAGGTCTTCTCCAATCTGAGTGACTCTATGATTCTATGCTACCACCAGTGCCAAAAAAAAAAAAAAAAAAAAAGCAGCAAAACAAAGTGACAATTTGTGCAATGACTTGGTGCCAGCTAAAGAGCCTGAGCAATAAGTGCATTAAAAAAGTTATCATGACAGAGGGGAAAGAAAACTATCAAAAGCTGCTTTTCTTCCGGCTAAACTCCACCATGCTATTAACATTTGGGTATCTCCTTTAGAAGATTTCATTCATTCATCCCAGTTTACAAAAAAAAAAAAAAAAAAAAAAAAAAAAAACCAACAAAAAAGACACCACCAACACAACCACAAGCTACATTATCATTCTCTTCTCCTTAAACCCAGAGCGCAGTTCTGCTAAGAGGCAGATCATCAACTGGCTGCAAAGTTCAGAAATTAAATCCATTTGCTGTCTTCCCATTTGAGAGACGCCTGGTGACAAAGCAACAAAAATTAACATTTGGTGGTTTCTCAAATCAATCCTCCCTGCTCAAAATGCAGAAAATAAACCACTGTACATAGCAGCAGCAGTTTTATCTTTTTCTGTTTTGCCATGACAATATGGATTATTGCCTGTGCCAGGGCTGGATGCTTGTCTACATTATTACATCTAACTGTTGGGACATTTGGAGCATGTAAGACAAAACTTCCACCACTACTATCTAAAATGCTTACAAAGTAATTCGTGGCAATCAAGTAACAGCTGAGTAACATCAAAGAACATATACGCAATTCACAGGCAGAGGATTTAAGAATTTTTGCCTCTTCCCAATCTAATTTTTGAAGCCATAATGTACAAGCAAGTCTTGCAATACAATCTTGGCCTTGCTTAACCACGATTTAAAAATGCAGAAATGCCAACATGAAATTGTTCAACTTAGTTGCTAGGTTATACAAACAATGAAAAGTGATGAGGAGTATTTTAAAATGTTCCTGCCTTTCTTCATTATTTTAATCTGTTAAGTGACTTGCACAGCACAAGTGTGGTATAAGAGTTATGTTACCTTCTAATACTGTGTAAAATCATGTTTCACATTTCCCCTTCATTATTTCTTCCACTGAGCTTCCAACACATCTCTGCTACAACATTAACTTAAATACTTCTAAGCATTCAGAACATATCATGGGAACCAGGGAGGTTCATGCAATATTTTACACTTAGTGATGAATCAACTCATCAACTAAAGTGGTTATATACTAAGTCTTTAAATATAAAATGCTCTTACAGAATAGAAAAGCAATCACAGAATCCCTAAGTCACAAGTTACGTAAACCACGCTGCATGCTACAAGTCTAACTCTACTGTTTGCATAGGAAAAAAATGTGGAAAACAAATGTCAAGTGCATCTAAAGGCTAAAAATAGATGGACATCAACATGGTCTTTTCCCCTCCTCTCTCCAGATTTGTTTATTGTAAAAACAATGATTTTTGTATCTGTTTAATGAGCTGAACAGCAGGTTATAAGATTGCCAGCTTTTTTTTGGTGGAAGAGTGACAATTATTCCTGTTTCAGTGCCTCATCCCAAGTTTGTACTAGTATTCTAACCCTTTGAAAAGTTGACATATGTGGATATTTTACAATTTCTCTCTCCCTCACAAATCATATAAACATAATACATCTTTTTCTTTACCTCCTCTTCCAGTAACTACAGGCTCATGACAAACTTCCCTAGTGCAGAGTTGCCTTGACTCTTTCAAATACATAAACAATATATAAGCACTCTTACATCCTTCCAATGCACCACAAGTATCTCAGTGTTATAAGAATGATTCCAATAAGTCCTGTAAAGGAGGAGCACAGTAGCTGAATTTCACAGCTAGTGAACTTCCCAGTGTACAGCTGTACAACGTGGTTTTACAAGCACTTCTTACATCACTGTCCATAATATTATTTCTTTACCCTGAAAAGCCTGTAAAGAATAACAGACCACTATGAAATACAGTGCTTTACCTACAATCTCCATAGCCAAAAATCCTTTCATTTCCTCCTGATTCTATCAAACACAATACATTATTAGATTGGGGCATCCACTTCCCCAAATGTTTGGAGACAGTGGACTTAATTTGGTTCAGAAAGGAATAGAGTGACGCACTGGAGGATACATCTCAATCTCTCAGCCTTAATAAACTCCATGTAACACCAGGCTGAGAAAGCACCTAAACTGTAACAGAGACCCTCCTCCCCAGCACGATGTTTAATACAGTCATACACTGTTTCCTAGTGCTACTGTAATTTAGGACCCGAGCTTGATGAACACTCAATATAACAATCCTGTGCCATCTGTTCATGAATAACCCATTCATTCATTACTTCAGAGAGTTGTGTACTTATTTCCAGCTTTATTCCACACCATTATACACTCATGCATCCATGTGCACGCTCCAAGATTATCCTGTTAGCTGCAGAAAATTCAGTATTGTGAATTCACACTATCCTATTTTTCTTGCACTGCCATTCACATTGTTCACTCATTCCAGAAGATTCTGGAGAACTTCATATCTTAATATCCTAGAAATAGCACTGTTTCTGGAACATATCAGATTCACAATGCAACTCAGCAACACTTTTTAAGTTTCACAATTTTTAAATACACTTCAATAAATACACATAAAAACAAATGCCTTGGTGCTGCTCCAAAAGTCAAAAAAAATGAAAGACTTCAATTGAGAAAAAAAACCTTTGCCTCTGCATTTCTTCCTCATCCAATTAGGTTAATAAAACAGCCTGTGAAGCCTGATACCAGCTCACTCCAGGGAAGCTAAACGCTTCTCTAGGCAAATCTGAACATAGCCCCCATTCTCTACAGAATCTATGTTGTTTTATAAGCTCCTTTCCATCCCTATGACTGTTTGGAAAGGTTTACTGAAAATGTGAAGTAAGCATAAACCAGACTGTACAGAAAAAAGATGGCAGAAGCCACATGGAGGAGCAGATGATATAGAGAGTTAGAGCTGCAAAAGGTACTCACTGCGTTGCACCAAGGAAATACTTATTTGCAGCATTGTCTTTTGACATGTTGTCTTCACAACTCACTACAGAAAAAGGACAAAATTCATACACATTGAAAAGCCCATGGCATACAAACATGGGAATAACTGCAGGGGAATCTACCAGGAACAGTTCTAGCCCCTTAGTTTGCTTCTGACAGGGATTAATGCCAGATGTTTAAGGAAGAGCTTAAAAGAGGACAAGTGTGTGGCAATACCACCACACAGCAGCTTTCCTTCTTCCAGTCTGTGGCTTCAACTAGAGGCCAGATCTTTGTATTAAATCCCGAACAGATTTCTTTTTCCATGAACTTTATCCAACCAGTTTTGAACCCATATAATCTTTCAGCATCCACACCACCTACGGCATGGAGCTTCGAAGCTCCATCTCATGTAGTGAAAAGAATAATCTTTTAAATGCTGAGCCAACCTGTAAGTCTCACCTGATGTCTCCTAGCTCTACACAGCAGCCAGTAATTTCATTGAGTATCTGCTTGTTATTCATGGCCTTCTTTAACGCTCTCTCACAGCCATCTCCTTCAGCCTGAAGGTTTTTATTATACCAAACTCCTTCTCATGCAGAAAACATTTCTTATATCTGATCACTATTACCAACTTTCACTGAACCCTTCTACTTACACTACTTTTTTTCCCTCCCCCAAAAAAAGAACCAAAACTACCAGCCCACAAACATGCTGATGGGAAAACTTAGTGAATTTTCTTTAAAGCTGAATACTTTTTTTTAAGCAATTTTTTTGAGCATTTGAATTCCAACAAAAACCTTATCCTTTTTCATCCCACATGTGAAGCTGCTCTCCCCATAGCATTCACACTTCACATACAGACAGCTGCAGTCTGCTTTCCTCACTTAGCTGCCCTGTGCACGAGAAATGAACCATGAAAGGGTCTGCAAAACTCAAGTCATTTACTTTCAGAGGCATCAAACCTCTCAACAGCCCCACTGGGATACATGCTAAGTGAGAACATGTCTTTTCTGCACTACTGTAATGATGACAAAGATACATGTAGAGGAACAACAACAACAAAAAAAAAACCTCATATGCAGAACACTGGAAGATGCAACAACAGCACTGCCCTGGCAAAGCACCTGACATGCAGAGCTACCCCTTTTTGAAGGGTTGCTACCAGATGAGAGTATGTGTTGATGCAGAACTAATGTATTGAGCAAGAGAGATAGACCTGGTGAACTGAGACTGAGCAACAGAGGGTGAATGGGGACAAGCAAATGAAATAGTGACAGAGTTGGGAAGAGACAGAGTGGGTGGAAAACGACTGGGACAGAGCCGAACAGCATGCCCACTGCGTTGGGATTGAGCAGCCAACAAAGGGTTCAGCATTGCCTGTGTGATAACTGCAGATAAGGTTGAGCTGAAGTTGTGAGCAGCAGGAGGCATCTTTAAGACATGAAATTGTCACTCATAACATTTATGAGTGAATAATCATTCTGATGGAGTTACCATGTCTGAAGGTTTTCAAGAAACATGCAGTATGGCACTGGCACTGAGGGATATGGCTTAGTGGACACGGCGATAGTTTGATAGCTGAACTAGATGATCTTTATGGTCTCCCCCAACCTTATGATTCTATCAGCTTATTTTCCAAAGAGACTGAGGACAAAGACAAAATTATCATGCAATAGCAGCTGCTAGGCCTGCTCTGAAGGCAAAGTGTGACATGCTAAAGAGAAAAAATGTGAAAGCAGGATTATATGCAGCTGGTCTATCTGGAGAGTGTGCTAAAAGATTCTTGCAGAACAGGTAAAGTTAACATTTTAGGAATTTGGAGTTCCAGCCCATCTCTACAGGACTTGTCAACAGAAGGGGTTAATCAGTCACCAGGGTTATTAGGCTGGAATGCAAGTATCCTGATAACAAAAGATTTGTAAATCTGAATTGTCATCTACAGATGATTCAGACATTTGTCTAGAAACTGTTTATCACAAAGCAAGAGCAACAGAACATGACACAAACCCTGCCAAACTGGCTATGAGAAACATGAGGACCTCACCCCACCCCAGAACAATTTCATTGTCCCCAGAAAAGCCAACCTCTCCCAGAGTTCCCACTTCAACGTTTCTTAAACATTATTATAAACATTCTCAGCTTATTCTATTTGTTCTCATTTACTCCTTTCTTATCTATCCAACACACTTCCACATTGTGGTAGGAGCCAGGAACAAATGTCCTGTTCCTCCATACCATACCACAAAACTGCATTCTTTCCAATCAAAAGACACAGCAGCACAAATAATAATAAAACCTCAAAAAAAAAAAAAAAAAAAAAAATCAAAAAACCCTACAAAATTACCTTCTGCCATGCAGGAAGAAAGCAAAGACAGATACACAACATCTTCATCCATTAAAGAGAGGTACAAACACAGCCACTGGGGCTTTTAACTGTTTCTAGACTTCAGTTCCCTGCGTTTTCCAAGGTATTCTAGATTTATTTTCAGATCTTCAACATTCAGTAGATTTTATCAGAAACCCTTGTTACAAGAACAGTTCAGTTTTTGTGAAAAGTGAAATTAAACACTTAAGTTAATATTGAAATAAAGGGATAATTGGGTAATTTTGATAGACCTCATGGTTGACTTATCCTACCCGTAATTGCATGATCTTGGACATGTAATACCTTATTTTTACTTAATAGTCATTCTATACATTACACAAGTTTTTTGTTTTGTTTTGTTTTTTAAAGAGGGACATGCACCTGCCTTTCTTGTACTGCTGTGACGAACTTCTAGATCAGCAAGGTTCAGCTTGTAAACAAATGTGGACTGTGAAAGCATGAGCTACAATTAATGTTTTCTTCCCCACTGGATGCAAGAAACACATCTGATGGTAAAAGAGTGACTTTCTCTGATGCATTTGATCCTTCATCTGATGCAATCATTGGCACAACAGGTAACAGAAAAAGCCATGGAAACAGAATAAAATTTTTAAGACAAAGCAACAACCCACAGGATGGATTAAAACAAAGGAGCTGCTAATTGAATAAAGGAGTTGTTAATTAAATTCTAAAATCTTTTAGATACATGTATTACATTCAGTTTGCAATACAGAGACTACTTTTTGTGGATGGAAACGAAATTCAGGTAGTCAACCTACTTTTGTTATGATTTCTTTCTAGAACCACAGTACCATTACCAGAACAAACAACTAAGACTGATTCTGCGTATTCCACTACAATTTTCTTCCCCCACATTTCCCTCAGAAGGGATTTCAAACCATCTAGCCTGAGGAGCCCCAAGACTAATTGTTAAAAATTGGTTTGGAAGACAAGTTTAGACAAAACAAAAAAGCCAGCAGCTTTCCCACTGTCTTCACAGATCTTTGCAGAGCAACAAAACTCCTAGCAAATTGTCCATATCAGCAAACAGAGTCTTATCTGAGGTAGGAGACAAGTAGGACAAAGGACTTCAAGCTCCTATTGATGTTGTTAGCTCTCCTGCCCTCCTGTGCTTCCAGAGGACAGCAGTGCACCCCCAGTGTATGATCTCATTCCTACTGCCGCCTCTAGTACAAGCACAAGTACAAAGGGACATATGTGAGACACGCTTTCTTTGCTTCACCTCCTGAGTGTGAGGTCAGGACCCTGACAGAGCAAACATCCACCTCCTTGCTTCTCCCTAATGCTCCTGAAGACTCTGCAATGCTCTTGACAGTCTCAGCATTGAGTGATGCCAGGCCTGAGAAAACCCAGATCCCTCCCACAGAATGCAGCCACAAGAAAACCACCACAGGCCACTGCGGCCTTCTTTAAGAAAGAAGGGAATACAGTAAAGAAGAGGAGCATTTGATACACGTACGCAGAGATAGCAATGCTGTCAACTGCACTTAAAGTTGCTGCTCTCCAGAGCTGTGCAAGAAAGAATATGCTGCTCAGCTGAAGCCCTAACTTAAACAAAGCAGAGGAGTTGGATTAGCATACACAAACAGCCCAGTGTTTGAAACAACATAAAAATACAGCCTTGGAACGACAGCACAGGCAGAAGGGTCTAAAGTCTGTTTATGTCACTGTGGTAACTTCTGCAATTCATCAGATTTTGTACACCCAGCATGTGGATAGAATACAGGGCTCTCCTATTCTTAGTTAAGTCGACACATGGGAAATTTCACAAACTAAGCTCAAAGTAGTCCTTCAGGGACACCCCAGATCACCCACAAGAGCATACAGATACATGGAAGCACACGAGTATGTCACAGCTGTGACAAAAAACTTCCTGCAAAATGGGCACCGCAGACCCTCAACATTTTTACACCACAGAAAAGGCGCTTAGTGAGAACCAAGTGACTCTTAAGGCTGACTGCATCATTCCTAAGGAAGATAATGAGCCAGTTCAGCTAAACTGATATTTGAACTCTTATCTCCTGGACTATAAAGAAAATTCTTCCCAAGATGCTTTAAACCATTAAAGCAAGGAACGTTTGAACCAGCCAGCTATCAGCTTAGCTAATACCTGACTGATCCCGATTTAAAATTAATGGGGTCGTTACTTAGCTGAAGACTTAGAAACTAGCCATAACACAGATAGTCACAGCTCAACCATTAACACGCTATTTTCTATTCTGATAATCTCCAAATAACTGAAACAAAATGTTGAGGGGAACGCTTGGCTTCAACTATGGAAAAAAGCTGCGAGGTTCTCTCCTAGATGAGAAGATGTAGTGACATGCCTATAGCAGAAAGCAGCTGGCACACCTCTTCAGCTTTGTCCAGTAGTCTAGGTGTAAATCACTTTATCTCACCACTATGAATTCAAATGCCATTTGTTCCTGCACTTACTACCAACTTGAAGTCGTGACTAATATGTTACACTAGAAGGTCTACCTGAAGAGACCAGTTCTACCCAGAAAAGCAAGGTTCACTTTTTCCAGGGGGAAGAAGGGATAAGAGAGGCGAGAGGCAGGGAAAGAAGATGGACACTGCCCAGACTGGTTGTGCAAACACCATTCTTAAAGAGTTTTTCAAGATCCCACTGGATGAAAGTGCTCAGCAACCTCATCTGACCTTGTACCTGAGCCCGCTTGGAGGAGCTTGAATTAAATTGACTTAAATTAATTAGATTTACATGTTTGGAAATAATGTAAGCTTGTGCATGTCTTGTATATATTCCAACAGACTTCCTTTAGTAATGGACTGACAAAAACAATTGCTTGCAACAATATAGTCACATCATCATCCTTTATCAGTGTTAAGTCATCAGTCTGACAGACGACACAAATTCCATTTGCCATAATAATGAGCCCCTACTTTGAAACAGCCTATTTTAAAATCTGTTACACAACAATAGATCTATGCTTAATTCCACACACCAAGCCAATAATAGCTATAATTACCACTGTAATAGATCAAAAAAGCAAAAGACAAAAACAAGGCCAGAAACATCAGCAAAATCTTGGCCATGCATGATTCTTCCTCTCACTTAAGTGAGCTCTTCAAAATATGACGCTGAACTTCCCCATTTAACACCACAGAGGAAGAGAGACTTCTGAAAAAAAACCTACACATTAAGACAGCAATAAAATAAATGTACTTAACAACTGATTGGACACAATTTTGACAGATGAGAAGGCCTCAGAGCGCAAGTCCTATGGTGAAGTGGCTGAGAGAAATGGGATTGCTCAGCTTGGAGTAGAGGAGGCCTCAAGGGAGATCTTACAGCTCTCTACAGGAGTTTATGGAGAGGCAGGGGTCAGTCTCTTCTCCCACACGAGTAGCAATAGGTCAAGAAGAAAAGGCCTCAAGTTGCACCAGCAGAGGTTCAGATTGGATGTTAGGAAAAATTTCTTCTTTAGAAGAGTGGCAAGGCACTGGAACAGGGGAGATGTGGTCTCACCATCCCTGCAGGCGTTCAAGAAACATTTAGATGTCATACTAAGGCACACGGTTTAGTGGGGAGATACTGGTGGTAGGTGGACGGTTGGACTGGGTGATCTTGGAGGTCTTTTCCAACCTTGGTGATTGTACAACTCCATAAAGAATACTATACAATAATCCACACCTAGGAAAGGTCTCAAATAATGCATTTCAAGTGATCTAAAGTTCCTTTCATTCAAAAAAGATCAAATCAACTTTTGCACAACTGCACAAAAACCACATCAGATCTCCAATTATCAGTGCACACAGACCACAGCACAGAAGGAAACAGAGATCACAGCTGTGGATCCCTTTAAAAAGTTTTGAAACAAAATACGATGATTATCTTTAATGGCTTATCATTCAACAAGATAGTTCAGAGTTCCCTTCAATCTGTATTTCAAGAAAACAAGCTCTTACGTAGCTTTCTGATGGATTTTCAGCCACATTAGATGTCAAGATTAGCAGGTAAGCTTATTAGCACATTCTGCAATAAAGTATCTGCTGCAACCATCTAAGTTTTATTTGTGCTGTATAGAAAGTACAGAAGAATTCTTAATTCTTATACTCTAACACTATAAAGGGCACAAAATCTCTTCTCATCATTCTGGAATAACTCCTTCTGTGCATAGAAAGCAAACAAATCAGGACACCCATCAGAAACAGACAAAGATGTTTAACACAGGACAAGACAACTGTACTCCATAAGACACAGAAATTACACATTACATGAAGCTACTTTAAGGGATAAAGCTGCAAAATATTTTGGATAAGAATTTGCAGAGGTGATGCCACTTAGCACAAAGGGACAGAGAATGCTTGCAGAGTAGGAGGTTCATGGCAGAAAACACAAATTCACATACAACAGCACTAGAAGAAAAACAGTAGTGTTCCTCAGCTGGTGACACTGCGACCACCGCTATTTAATATCTTTGTCAGCAACAGGGACAGTGGGACTGAGGGCACTCTCAGCAAGTTTGCCAAGGAAGCCAAGCTGAGTGGTGCAGCTGATGCACTGGAGCAAAGTGCTGCCATCTAGAGTGACATGTACAGGCTTGAAAGGCGAGTCAGTGCAAACCTCATGAAGCTCAATACGGACAAGTGCAAAGTTCTGCACTTGTCAGAGCAGCTCCAAGCACAAAAAAAAGCTGGACTAAGAATTGATTGAGAACAGTCCTGAGAGAAGGCTGTTGGTTGATGAGAAGCTCAGCACAACCCAACAAAGCATGCTTGCAGCCCAGAAAGCCAATTGTATCCACAGCTACATGAAAAGCATAGCCCGTGGGGCAGTAACTCTGCCATTTCACTCTGCTCTCTCGAGATTCACCTCACCTGAAGCACTGCATTCAGCTCTGAGATCACTGGCAAAAGGGCATGAAGCTGTTGGACTGAGTCCACAGCAGCAGGAAGATTATCAGAGGGCTGGAGGACCTCTCCTATGAAGACAGGCTGAAGGAGTTAGCGTTCAGCCTGCAGAAGAAAAGTCTCTGGAGAGACCACATCTCAGCCTTCCAGTACTTGAAGGGAGGCTACAGGAAAGCTGGGGAGGGACTCTTTATCAGAGATTATAGAGATAGGGAAAAGGGCAGTGGCTTTAAACTGGAAAATGGTAGATTTAGACATTAGGAAGAAATTCCCTACTCAGAGGGTGCGGAGGCACTGGCACAGACTGTGTCCAGGGAAGCTATGGATACCCATCCCCGGAGGCATTGAAGAACAGGTTAGATCAGGCCCTGAGCAGTCTGATTTGGATGGAGCAATCCATGACCACAGCAATGGATTCAGAACTAATCTTTAGGGTCCCTTTACAACAGAAACCATTTCATGAGATTTCATATAATCCATAAAATATTCATAAATTGCAAGCAACTTAAAGATTAATACAATATGGAACTTAAGCTCATAAAAGACCTCTGCACAAGTCAAAGTAGTCATCACCAATGCAGGTAAATGCATAAGATCAATTCTGAGTTCATTAGATAATGCTCTTCTGGAAAATGTGGATGCTGAAAAAACTAACATTAGCTTCAATCTTTATTCTAGCAACACTGTCTCCAAACAAAACATCAACTAGGCTTCCTTCACAGACAACAGAGAGCAAAGGAGCTCTCAGAATAAAACCTTCTGGGATCAGGCCTTGCTAGAACTTTCTTCTGCATCACCTTAACCAAAAATTCAATCAGTTATAAATCAAAGAAAATTTAGTAATCACAAAATAAAACTCTCCCATCCCTTAAAGACATACAAATAAAGACTGTCATATTTCACACCTTCTCTTTTTTTCCAAAAATTCTGAACAAAACCAGAAATTAGTTAATAGTTGCTCACCCCAAGGCTAAATTCAACTTGCCTTCCTCACTCTCTGCCAAGTAGCTTTACACATCAGAGGCAGCTAGCTGCTAAGAAAGGCACTGCATAAGAACTTAAGATGAAACACAGACTGAAATGGGACTAGATTTACACCTGACACAAGCAGAAGTTTCATCTCTGTACCAATACAAGTCTTTCTGCATAGTTAATTGTCACTGAATGGAAGTATTTTTCAAATTAGATCTACTAATACATTGGAAAAAATAATTATTCACCTTTTTACATTTCCCAGGAGAAACCTAGCATACTCTTATCATCCATAAATAGTACAATAAAGATATTTGGCAGCAATCCTAAACCTCTAGAACCTCCTGGTGTTTGGTGCATTTTGAAGTGGAATAAAATAAATGTCAAGGTCTTTTGATTATCCACACACTTCATTGGGTTCCAGAGGTTTAGTAAACACCACAAAAATGATATATCAACATCTGGCTTTTTTCCTCCCTGCACCATGAACTATGCCTCAAAACTAAGAGGCTTTTCTTGAAAGAAACTCATACAGCAAGTGACCTTCTGTGAGGAGCACTTCTGTATTCTCTCTTGGAACCATCCCAACTGTCTGCTATTTTTCCTAGGAAAACAGCATATCCCAAGCACAGCAAAGCATGTGAATGACACGTGCAATCACTGGGCTCTGCCCTCCTACATACATCAAGATCCCAGAGAAAAGTTCACTGGTAAGGCTGACCACCCATGGAAACCCCCACCACGTAACACTCTGACTGGAAAAGGGAAACCTGCAAAGGTATCCTCCTGTCCTGTTTACTCAGGGGCTCCTGTAGTACCGTAAATATTCTGGTTAAGATTAAACAATTTCATTCCATATGTTTGCATCTGAAAAGCCCTCTCATGAGGGCTCACCTCTTGAGAATATTGAAGTGTCTCAAAATTTATCCGAATTTCCATCTACAGTGGGGTAACTCATGCTGATGTAGTAGAAGCGGGACGACTTTCCACCGCCCGCACAAATCCCGGATCTGTTCCCCAGGTTCAAGCCCTCGAAGCCGCCGTGCAAGCAGGTAACGGCCCTGCCCGGCAGCGCCCGCCGCTCGCAGAGCGGGCTTGCGGCGCCCCCTGGTGGGCACGAAGGGAGCAGCTGGAGACCGGCGCTAGGCTCCCGAGGGGCTGCGCGCCCAGCAGTGCGGGACTCGCTAACCGCATGCCGGCACTCCCAGCACGGGGCTGCACGGCCCCTCACACAGCGCTCAGCCACCCTCGCTGAGGAACGCCGTCCTCATGTGGTGACACCGCCCCTCGTCCCCTCACTCGGTTCCTCGAAGGGACAGGTCACTCTCCTGTTACTTTAAGGGGTGAAAAACAGCACGGGAGGTTCCATAGGAATATGAGGAAAAGCTTCTTTACTATGAGGAAAAACTTTACTATGAGGGTGACAGAGAACTGGAACAATCCTGAAGATGCACCTGGCTTGCTGCACCAGACAGAAGCTCAATGTCAGCCTGGCCAAGAATGGTGTCAAATCTCAACTCTTTTAATACAACTCATTTCACTGGAAAAGCTCTTCTTATTAAACATTTATTCTGTACTTGATAGGACATGCCTTAAGTTTCATTTTCTGCAGTTAAAAAACCTCCCCCGTACAAGAACAGAAACACTACCAGTCCTAGCTGATATGATTCAGTATTTACTTCTGCCTTTCCTAAGCTCTCCAATCCTCATCACTAAAAAGACAGTCCTATATTCGTTAGTCTATTACCTCACCACCGCTCAGAGATTATGCCCTATGCACAATAACTGAATTTGATGTGGGCAAGCTCTCAAAACACTCCAGAGAAATAAGAAGCTGTCTGATCCAGCACATAACAGGAAATTGACATCAACTTGCTGGAGAAAGCCATTAGACAAGGGCTACGAAGAATCCAGATCACCATATTTCTGGTAAGAAATCTAGATCTTTTTGTGCACATGTTGAAATACAAGAAATTCCATTTAAGAATAAACTTTATTCAGAGTGCTTAAACAGCTTGCTCAGAAAGACTGTGGAGTCTTCAAGCCTGAAGGGACTCAAAACACAACCATACAGCCCTGAGCAGTTCCCTCTATCAGATCTTGCCTTGAGCACAGAGGTTGAACCGGATGATCCCCAGGGAGGAGCCTTCCCATCATTGTCATTCTGTGTCTCAGCAATCACACTACCGATTCCTAGGTGTGCAGCACTGGTGGTTTTGAGATTTGGCAGTCAGAGAAAATATCCTGAAATTCTTGCGAACAGGATTCCTTCTAAAGTTAAGGTAAACAGAAGCCTCACATTCCTCCAAGTTAAGTGCAATCAAATAAGAATACACTACATAATTATAAGAGAAAAACTCCTTTTAAAAGAAAACGCTTTCTTACCTTACAAAGCTCATCATTCTCCTCTTGGCCAGGTAGAGAATTAAGATTTGTGCAGGAGTCAGTGTCCGATATCTCCAGTGAGCTGTCATCTTTCTCAGATTCATTACATTCATCTGCAGAATCACTATCCTTCCCCCAGTCAATAAACTCTGATTCATCTAAAGAAAATTTGTAATAATGTTTCTTATTCATTCCACATATTATTCAAAAATATGAATTTAAACAGTAAAACATTAATTATCCATGACTTGGGAAAAGCACAATTTTTGTGCTTTTTTTTTTTTTGCTACATATGTTGAAACTGCCTTTATGTTTAACTACTTTATGATCCCATCCCTTGTAAAATCCATACAGAACTTCCATGAATGAACATATTAAAAAATAAAAATACAAAGTGCTGCTCATAAGGAGGCAGTATTTTTAACTACTTAGATAAGTACTTGGTTTAGTTGTTAATTTCTTAGGATTTAGAGTGGTTATGGGTTTTTTTTCCATCCAGCTGAATCAGATTTTTTTTTTCCAAGTGTACTTATTCAGAATTAACTGTTTTAAGTAAAAGCAAATACGTCAGACAGTGACCCAGAAGGGCTGCAAAGCTGATGGAAATTAGCACCTGTTATGAGTGGTAACTCCCACGCATAACAAAAATACTTGAAATGGTAACCTTGTAAAACCATGCCCAAATACACAGGTCTGCAAACCAAACCTTTGACAGATGTTCATATTAATTTCTCCTAAACAATCAGGCACAAGAAAACATGTGCTTGCTTCAAGCAAAGAACAGTGACAAAATGGCAATAAACACAGACACTGCTCTTTCACCACACTCGAAACCACGTAGTCCAGAAACACACTTGTGCTCATCTACAAGGATCTTCTGAAAGGCAGTGGAAGCCTGAGTTGCTGTAGCAGGCCTCCTCAACCTTCAGGTCCAAGTGTCTCAGCGCACAAGCTACTGGCAAAAAGAACCTCATTCAATTCTGAAAAGATAAAGTCTGGAGGAAGAAAACTGAAGACCTGAGTTTTGCTTGTATTGCTTTTGCAGACAGCAGAGAAAGGAGGCACCTACATGTAAAGATGCTCTAGGCATCTCTACAGATAAGTGGAACAGTGGTATGTTCTGTTACAGTGCTACAACAGTTTCACAGAACTGAATCACAGAATTGTAGGGATTGGAAGGGACCTCCAGAGATCATCGAGTCCAACTCCCCTATCACTAATTTCTTCACAGAACTTCCTAATTCTGAAGCCACCCAGACAAATAAACAGAAAGCTCTGGTTTGCCTGTGTGAATTCATTTCTGTTTCTAAAAAACAAGCAAGCTATATAGAAAAAGTTTTAAATATAGTCATTGGTGACTAGTTTAGCACAAAGAGGTCTCTTGAAGCTATGTGTCACACAGCATGCAACTTTTGATGGCAGTATGAATCCCAAGTTTTACCTTGTCACACATAAATTAGTCAATCCATTTGCTCAACTCACAGTCCTGTTTGAAAGCTACCAGATAACCAGGATCTGAAGTCTGTCTGTAGTGCTTCAGATCCAGCTCAAGTAATCACATTGAAAATACTTAAGTTCTAATGCAAATTAAATATCATCCTAATCAACTAAAATACACAAGATTTTTCTGTCTTCAGCTGCACTTTAATCAAAGTCTCTGCTATCTGGCATGCCTTGCTCCATGAAATAGAAAGCAGGTCCCAGAAACAAAACTCATGGTTGCTTGCACAATACAGCTAGCAGAGAAAACAAGGAATACTGTGTACTGAAATGAAAACTCATGCCACGTAAAATGATGCTATCTGCAGCTGCAAAGCCTGCCACATCTACTCAGTATATGTAGAGGCAGCAACACCCACTAGAAGAACAGAGCAGGCAGAGGAAGGTGTTCACAACACCAGCGTGGAAAAGAAAATGGTACAAAATGGACTCCAGAGTTTAATTTTCTTTTTTTTTCTTTTTTTTTTTTTTTTTTTTTTTTTTTTTTTTTACATAATTTATAATAAGAGGTTATGCTATACTCACTGATACGATGGAAAAAAGTCCTCCAAATGATCGAGACCTACTCTGATTAAGTCATGTCCTTTAGCCAGAATGATCTGGCAGTATTTTTGTCACAGCACTTGAAGCTGACAAAGTTCCTTGACAAATCTGCTCGTGTTTGGACTTACCTTCATCACTTCTGTCCTCTAACAAAAAATGCCTGCCCTGTGACTTCTCTGCTTTGCAAGTGAGACTTTTTTTGCTGTGTAACCTTGAAATCGATGTTTTATTTTCATTATCTGAAAAATCACTGCCACTAGAGGTCCAAATTATGTCTTCAACTTCCTTAGAGCTTTCAGCAGCAGATCCTATTAAAGAGAATTGTAAAGTTTTAGATCGTTACAGAAATACAGTACAGTTAAATTTAAAATCCTATAAGAATTATGCTAAACTGTTTTTGAACTGGAAAAAATTTACCAGTGCTGTCAGCAAGCAAGAGATCAATACAGGAAAGTTAACTCAAATATTTCTTATACAGTCATGCTTTATTTTCATTTTGATTCTCTCGGCTGCTAGAGCAAGTAGAAAGACAAAGACTGAAGAAATCACTGCCCTATCTCTCCTTTCCTCTGGACTCAAGAAGTGAAAGATATGGAGACAATCCATAAGTCCTCATACTCCTCATGACACCTAGGGTTCTTTTTCCAATCACAACACTAAACAGACTCAGGTACATACAGAAGATGGTGAATGCAGGATGCTGACAAAGTTCTGTTTCACTGTCTATTCCTCATACTTATAAAATACCGTGTTTCTCTCATGCCTGCTTCTCAGTCTCCAAAGTGAAGTGAGCATTATCTCACCCTCTATCTAGACAGCTACAAGTTGGTTTTCACTTCCTGCTCTTAAAATTGTGGACAGTGTTCTGTCCCTGCCAGGATACATAGTATATACTATATTAGTAATAGTCTACCTGTTCAAGAGCAATAGCTAAAGTTTTTGCAGAGCTGGCATTCGAGGTTAAGAGAGGAGCTCAATCACAATAGCACCAGGACTGTCTCATCAAAATTAGATTCCAAGTACAAATACAGAAGAAAATCAGTACTTCTAGCAGCTTACACCTTGATAAGGGACAAAACAAAGTAGAAATCTTTTTGACAGTACCAAGACAACATTGCTGTAACATACCAACTGGGCTTTCAGCAGTTGTTAAGAGTGGTCCAAGGTGCTTCTTAGTCTTAGATTTATTATCAGCAGATCTCAGTGACTAGAAAGAGAGATGTAATCAAGATTATCCACACTGAATTAAAATTGTCCTTATAGCAATATACTTCAGATCTGTTATTATACACCCGCCACAACTGAGCACATCTTCAGACAGATTTTTCAGTCTCCTACTACACTGTAGTATCATGAGAACATTAACATGAAAGCTTAACTTTCATCACTGAGGAAAATATAAGTTCACTGTGACAATGACAAGATTGACAACTAACCTTGTAAAGAGCAAAAGCTACTATTTTCAGCATTAAAATGTCAAAAAGGGGTAGGAAGACCATGCTTGATAAAGCACGTGCCCTGTTCCAAGGCTGCAGAAAAGCTTTCCATGCTCCTGTGTCTATTCATTAAATCCCACAAGCTATGTAACACTAGGACTGCTCGGTACCAGAAAGAAACAAAAACAAATCAGTTGAAGATTTTCAGCACACAGCCCTTTCCCACTCAGAGCTAACTGAATATCAAAATTCATGACCAAGACTAACATAGAAAAAATTAAGCTTAATTTGATATATAATTCCAAAGAGGAGCTGCAAGGCCAAAATGCAGTACATTTTTTACAGTGAATTCATTGTTGCAAACAAACTCTATATCTAACAAGAATTCTTCTAATGCAAAATAAAGTCATTTTGTTCCATTTTTAATTATTTTTTTTTTAAAGGAAGAAACAGTTCTCCATCCCAAATGTTAAATTAAGTAATACTTTTAGGGACAATACATAAAAGGGTGACTATTCAGTCAAGCATGGAAAGCACACCACCAGCTGAGCTTTTCTTTCTTACACCTTTAAGCAATTTTACCTCGAGCATAGAAGTACTTTCAAAGCCATCCCCACACCTAAGCCACGCACTGGAAATGGAAGCTGCAGCCACTGATGCCCTGAGACTTGATTTTTTCAGCTGTAGGGTTGTCTCATCTGGGAAGGACGCGCACTCTGCATTCCAAAACCGCTTCCGCTAAGAAAAAGAAACCCATCAAAAACATGAACGTGCAAAATGCTTCTCAAGTGAAATTCACTTAACCTAGACATTCCCTTTTTCTAAATACTTCCAAACAAACTCCTTATTTTAAAACGGATGGAAAAAGTTCTGAACACTTCCAAGCATTTCTTGCGCAACACCACACGACAACAGTAGCACTAATTGTCACGGCTAAATCTGACCTTTGACGAGTGTGCCTTTCACTGCTCATCTACGTTCAGTTTGTAGTATCTGCTAGCTGCCCAACGAGGACGACAGTCCTAAGAGCAGCTCAGTAAAGTACGTTATAACTACATAAATCCTTCAAACTCTCGTTTAATCTGATTGAATCCCATGTTGTGCAGGAGGTCAGACCAGGTAATCAATAGCCAGCGCTCCATTGAACAACCAGCAGCAAAATACCAAGAACATCAGGCAGAACTCTTTCAGCTTTACGAATAACATTTGTTTTCATCCATTTCTCCATAGTGGCAGATAAAGTGATGCACTTTCCTTATGTGCAATGTGAAAGTCATTCGGACTATCAAGTAAGCTATGAAAACAGGCTCCTCATTTGCATCCAGCACTAATTTCATGCAATAGATTTTACGCGTGAAACCAGTTTAAACTGTTACCTCTAAGACTCTACATCAGTTTACACATATAAATTGAACTTGAGCACAGTAAAGATTTCAGTTCACTCTGCTGCTGAAACACTTTAGAACACTTTGACAGTACTTAAGAAGTACACCAAAGCTATGTTAATCAGCACATAAAGATAGGGGAAAGAAAGAGGTCAGGGGCAGCTTTTGTGTCTGATGTGTATTTGTTTCTTCCTTAACTTCTGAGTGCTGGCCATAATGAAAAAGGTACTTCCAAAAAGCACACAGTGAGCAGCACCTTGGTTTGTCCCTTCAGTCAACCAGTCCTGTTTTATACACTAAACCAGTCCTAATTATACACTGAAACACAGAGAATAGATTCAGGCACATATATAATGCCAACTGATTTGTAATCCCACTGTAGATTACATAGGAATACCCAGCCAGTAATTTGAACGCAGATTAAAATCTATTTGTATTTTTCAAAAAGGGGATTCCAGTCAATTCCTTTGTTAATTTTTGCTTTGTTAGTTATTTTTGGAACCTTAACCAGTGTTGGAAAGCTTGCCTAAGTGTATGCTATCAGGACTTCTAAACCTATACAAGATAAATTTTGCATAACAAAACCTGCAGTATGTGGCAGATCAAAATGTGGTTCATCCAGTCATGTTTCTTGTTGCAGTTGCTGACAACAGTTTCTTAACTGGGGTACTGCAGTTTGAAAGAATGTGCATCTGTGTCAGTAACATCACTATGACTTGCTCGGGGGTTTACAATACACAGCTTTTGATGGTCAATTAAAAGCAGAGGCAGTTGGAAACAACTGAAAAAGCCACACAAATGCATGCACTAAGAGTTACATAAAATAGGCTTTGTAATGAATTTCTATTGTCAGGAAGCATTTTCAACAGCACTACAGAATGACTATGTTCTGTTTCTCACCATATTATCCTTAAAAATCATTAAATCCCTTTTCTCAGAGAATCCCTCAGTTTCTCTGCACTGCAAGTACCAACGGAAGCAAAAAGAACACTGCATAAGAAGTGCAGTGTGCCATGGCAGATGAGGTAGCATCAGCGCTGTGGGAAGGCACATATAAAAGAGGGCACACACACTACGTATATATATGCATATATACACACACATGCACAGTGTTTTAAAAAAGAAAAATACACCTTGTAAAACGCATATATTTCAACGTGCATAAAACAACTTGTGCTCATATAAACAAAGCACTTTTTTTAATAGAAAGCTGTAATATGAACGCTCCATGGAACAGAAAAATAAAGCTAGATTTACACAGACAAAGCTCAAAAGACAAATACTTAAGAACACAGGTGACACTGCTGAGTTCTCTCGGGACGAAGGCTCCAACCACCAGCCATGGAAGCAGCTCTGCAGAGCACTGTGCACGGCTCAGGGGCACCGTGGGACTGTGCCTGTGCTGGGGAAGGCAACGGCTGTGCCAGCCAACCCTGCGGAGCTGCTGCCCCTCACACCTCTGCACAGAGACCTGCTGCTGTGGGAACACACCGACACGAACAGCAAGGTTTAGCTCCGGTCTGCTTCAGGGCAACAGGGAAACTGATAGTTGAAGAAACTCGTTTCTCTCAGTATTTATAACAAAGCTAGTCCAAAGGACATGCTGTTCCTAAAGAACAGCAACACAAACAGTGTGTTCCTTCCATCTCAAGTCACAAAGTTAATCTATCTTTTTCCTCTGGCATAAAAGTGGGACACAAAAATATATTAGGTAATTACTAATGTTGCACATGAAGTATCCAAACCCAAGGTACTGGTATTAGTGAAGATCTAAGGAGCTAGACCACATGGATTCAGTGCATCTCAAAAATCAAAACGTACTCAGAACGAAGGGCCACAGAATAATCTCGTAGATTTGAGCACAGTGTCTGGAGACAAAATACGCCCTCTAATTTTGAGTTTAAATTCAGACTAGCATGGCTACCTTATGCAGAAATTGTCTGCTGACCTCTGTTCATGAAAGCATTGTACTTTTTCTCTGGAGCAATTCCTTTTAAGCAACAACAACAAAAAAACAACAGTGCTGCACGTGTCACTGGATTAGGATCAACCCCTCCATGCCAAAGGCACAGAAAACAATCCTTCCCTCATTACCCCTGCAGTAACTCTCAGCAAAATAAAGGGCAACTCAGCCTCCATGGGTAGGGGTGTGCAGTGAGGAAAAGTGAGACAGAGACATCTCAAATACATAATGATTGGACACCAGACTGCTAAATGTATAAGGCTGGAGGGTTGGTTTTGATTTTTAACTAGATGGTCCTATCCAGAACATCTCCACTCAACCAATCCATATATCATTACTTCTGCAAATATTTGTTAAGCAGAGGCACCCTAAATGCAGTCACTGGGACATATGTTCAATGTCTACTAACTGCACACAGCCATTTACACACCACACAATCTCACTTCCTTGAGCCTGTGCCAAAAACCACAAAACAAGCCCCCACAAAAGCATGACCCAGTACTGTACCTAATGCATACGCCAGCAACATCTCTTTGATACATCACTTTCTCTAACACAAAAACACCACAAGCTGAAGGACAAAAAAGAAAAGGTTTTGCTGTATGACTCCTGCTACTGACCTGCAGATCGGTTAGTTGCACCACTTAAGAACAGAAATTACTTCAATACAATTGCTGTATTCTTCTCTAGCACAGAGCAGGCAAGATGCTGAAGTTCTTGATCTCAAAGACTTTTTTCCCCCATTAAAAATAGCTTCTGAATACATCACAGAAGAACACAGAATGACATCAAACACTGACCAACAACCATTCTCATCTTTCACCTTCATCTTTACAGTCTTCGCATGAAAACACTCAAATTAGAACAAAGGAGTTCCAGGCTTTAAGAGCCCAATTTTAAGACTGCATAAAACTGAATTTGACAACAGAAATCTCATTCTCAGCAGAACTCAGCATTCATGCCATTAAGCTCCTGAACAGAGTTTCCATTTTCAGTGCCTGGATGGAAATTGAGATTTTCATTTGTTTGAAATATTAAAATATCCTTGCATTTTAAACCTTCAAGCAAGGATTTAAAATCAGGCTGTATTATTTCAAGATTTTTTTTTTCCTTAATGAAAACCAGCATACATCCTTTCCAAAGTCAACTGGCAAGAATACCCAGAATCTTCACTAAGAAGTGTTCTCACCAAGTTGTAATAATTTACAAAAAATGCTGAGCTGCATTACTACAGTCACAGTGACCTGGCATTCCTCCTTCCAGCTGTTAGCATGCACTTAAGAAAAAAAAAAGAAATATTGTTTTACAAAATACTTCTCCTACTGATGCTGATGTAAGGGATGGATATTTTTATATTTTAAAACTCTTTTGTTTATGATTTTTACTTCTGTTAACAAAAGCCTATTTTCTCATTAACTGATACACATGTGGATATACACACACAACTATGTAATATTACCATCTGAAAGCTGAGCGTTTTTTTAAACCTATACATGCTTACGTAAGCATCAATACAAGTTACTGTGATAACACTGAGGGAGAACACCTTCCCGGAATAAGGATACTACTGAAATACACTTCTTGCACATAGCTTGTGCCAAGTCGTAGTTAGACATAAATCTGCACTTTACCAATCAAACTGATGATAACAGAAGTATATAGAAAAGCTTTCTCGTGATTAGGTTATCCAAAACATTTCAGATACAATCATAACACCACACATTAGTTAATACCAGGTCAGTTTATTTCTTGAAGTGCCTTAATTAATTGAATAGTCAGCAAATGCAGAGGACTGCTGTCCTCTCACCTGACCAGTACAGCTGTCATTGATACAGTAACTAGAAACAGTGTCTACAAATTATTACCAAAAAGCTGTAATCAAACGTCAAAGCAATCTAGTTCAGCCTTAGTTGCTCACCTGTATTTTCCAACAGTCAATAACTTATTGAACCTTTAGAAGAAGTAGAGTACGTTACTTTAAGCCTGATGACATTTCTCAATAAAAATGGACTTTAAACTTAGCTGTACTTAAAAAATTGGGGTGAAATACTCATACCATTTCCACCCACGTGCCAAAAAGAGAAACGATTTATTATTTTTTTTTTAGCACCTACACCTGACACTGAAGGTCTGTACAAGGCTGCCCAGAGTAGCTGTAGGTGTCCCTTCCCTGCAGGTGTTTAAAAGCAGCCCGGCCGGGGGCCCCGTGCAGCCCGAGCCGGCGGCTGGGGACGGCAGGGGATTGGAGCTCGGCAATGTTTAAGGCCCGTCCCACCCTAAGCCATGCCGTGGCTGCCCGCACAGGCGCCAGGCGGCAGCACGGGGCCGGGGGCACAGAGCAGCAGCACCCCGAACGGCGCGCGCCTCCGCTTGGCTCTCTTCCCGCCCGCGCCCCGAGAGACCGAGCCACCGAGAGAGCGGCAGGGAACCCGCCCGTCCCGACCAAAGCCCCGGGGTTTACGTTCCACGGCTGCCACCGAAGCCGCCGAGCCCCGTCCGCGGGGCTCCGCCGTACCGCGGCAAACCCCCCAAGGCACGACGCGGGGAGGGCACAGCGTCCGGGACGCGTCGGAGCGGGCCGTAGTCGACCCCTTCCGGGGAGCCTCAAGGCCCGAGCTCCCAGCGGCGCGGGTGGGCAGCGGGACCAGAGCTCGCCCTGAGGGGAGCGCGGCTATTAACCCGCCTCGCGCACCCCCTCCCGCACGGATCCCCTCGGCGCGCACGCAGGTACCTTCCGACTGGGCATCGCCCCCGGCAGGGCGGCCCGAACCCCGGTCACGTGGCAGGGGAGCCCTAGGGGCGTGGCGACAGAGGAACCCCCAGCCCGCCCGCACCGCCTCCCTTTCTAGCTTTGGCGCCAACAGAGCCGCAGCTCTTCATTGGGCGGGCCGGTGACGTCACGGAGGAGAGCGTCGCGCATGCGCGTTTCAGCGCCCAGGCTTGGCGGGTTTTGTGGTGCCGTCGGGCTTCCGGGGGCGCTTCGCCATGTGGAGTGGTGACCCCGAGCAGTGAGAGGAGAGCCGTGTTTCGGCTGTTGGGGCAGGAGGAATCCTTTGGGTGGTGTTTGGCCTTCATGCTGGTCTGCGTCGCTCAGATCTGACAGGGATGATGGGTGCTGTGTTAACAGCTCAAGGAAATAAACAGCTCGTACCTAACAAAGCAAAATGCAAACACAAGACAAAATGCTTTATGTGAAATTCGCTTGCTGTTAAGCCACGAGCTTAACATGTTTAACTAAACATCGGCATGCATTTACAGGCAAGAAAATATAAACAGTGCCAAAATGTAGGGCCTTTGAATGGAGCTTGTCTTGCTGCAAAAAGTCACTGCAGCCAACTGAAGGGCAAAGAAGGCTGACAGCCTTTGACAATGTTTTTCTGATTCAGGAGGAAGCACTGGCAGAACAAGGGCATCCCAGTTATTTTTAAATGCTTTTGTGTTGTCTTGAGAAGGTCAGACTGTCAATGGTGGTGTAAGGATAGAATAATAAACAATCTTTGTAAAAGAAAGAGAAAAAAAAAGAATTATGCTTTATATCTCAGCATAACTAGAATTTGTAAATGTATATGTTTTGTTAGAAGGCACTGTATGACTAATTTTTGTTATTAAACCATAATTGCATGTATCTGCAGCTACACTGTACAGTTTGTATTTTTTCCAAGGCACCCTGGGCCAATACCTATCTCACATTCCCTTGGTGAAACTGACACTAATTAAAGTGCATTTTGCAGAGAGAGAGAAGAGCCAGAATCATCATTTACAACTCATGCTGCCTTTGATTGTTATATTCAAAACAGAGTTAAAAGCTGTATGTTCACATCCTTCCAAAAGCTTGCAGTACTTCTTTTCCAGTTACCAGATTGACAAATTAGTTCAATTATGCATCGTCAAGGTGGTTTTCTTTGATATTTCAAGAGGTATTACTGTGCTATTCAGTTAGATAGGTTATGTTAGAGCTAAATAACAGAAATACTCAAACCACAAAGGTTTAGCCAGATAAATGAATCTGTGTTATTTTTTTCTGTAGTCTCCTTTTAAGGATTACAAGATACTTGTATCTAGAAGGAATTTCCTTCTATGGAATCACAAGAAAGTGACCCAATAAACAGATTTATTTATTTGCTTTAATGTTCTTCATAAAGTAATACTAAAATGACATGGAAATAGAGGAAAGAAGCCAGAAAACAACCCTATATAGTATGAATTAAAATAGAGCTGTGATTGTTTTAAAAATAATTTTTTGTGAAAAAAGAATACTGGATAGCCAGCTTTTTCACAAAGGCCTAAAGAAGCTTTGTAATACTTGTACATTGTTCTTCCAGTCCGTTAAAAGTTTCTGTGGTTTATACCTGTCATCACATCTTGCAGGCATGAACAATAGTTTAATTCCATACTTTGATCTGATGTACCAATTGACTGTGCTCAAGATCATGATGCCACTGCTTAGGAAACATTAAGAAATAGAACTTTTTGTATTCCAGTGCATTAAATATTTATTTAAAAAGAACAGAAATTTCATGTAATCAATAAAACAATTTCTTCAGTAAAATCTGAAAAAAAATTTAAAACAAAAAAGAGCATTTATTTTTCTGCTGTTGCTTGCATGGACATTTTTAAATCCATGCAGAAAGAACTTCTTTCTCAAAGAAACAAAATGTATTTTAGACAAATTAATCAACAGATAAGGAGGCTTGGATTACTGAACCTCGAAGAACTTGTTTCTATTGAAGGAATGTGCCTGTCCTTCATTCTAATATGAGTTTATGGATTCATTTCCTCTGATGGAGCATGAAGTTACAACTCTAAAAGCTTTCCAGTGTATAAAACCTTCAAGGACAATGTCAAATTCGAACACAGAGGAAGATGTTTGGTTAAAGTCATTTCCTTAGCAAAGTTTTGAAAGTCACAAACATCCCAGCCACTTAATTGGAATGAGATAGGGAGATAGCTCTAAGTATTTTAGAGCCCATGTTTCAGGATCAGCTTCTAACAGGTAATAAGTGATCCCAAAGCCTAGCCTAGATCAAAGACAAGTCAGTGTAGATCCAACACATTTTCTCCTGTAGACTGTGTTAAGTTTTTATGATTTCCAGCTTTCTAATGTTTCCTAGGAAACAACATGTAAAACTTCAGACTTCTTAGTCCCAAAGCTATGGCTTCAGTTCTGCTGCAAATTAAATGGTACCACTGCCCAGTGTGATATGCAGTGATATCCCTTTTTTCTTTCGTAACACTTGTATCTGTGGTGTAGTGCTCCTTTCTAATATTGTCTTCCATGCACCAGTGGCACAAAGTGTCTGATCTTTCAAAATAATAAATCGCTGCTTTTCTTTCAGTGCTACACATCATTAGCAAGCAGCACTGAAGTCTTGGGAATTCCCCTACTAATTTCACTGGAGTCAGATCTGGCCTCAAATTATTTCCCTCTGAGCTGCAGAAAGATCTGTATGGGTAATTTCTTTAGTACTAAAGTCTGAACTACCACGAACATTCAAGCCAGAGATTTTATAAAACTTAAACCTTTCCTTTACTGAAAGTTAACTGTGCTCTGATTTGCACATTTGCCTTAATGTTTATTTCATCCACACTCAAATTCATGAAATGGAAGTTCTTTCAGGTCATAATACCCACTTACTGGAGCCAGCTAGAGCTCTATTTTCCTCAGGCTACAACTCAGTAATTTTCCAGAACATATACAAGGGAATGTGCTATAGCACTAAGGCTGCTTTCATTGCTTTTCCAACATTTCTGTGTGAAAAATAGGTAGGTTGAACCATAACTGAAACATCTGTCTGAAAAAGCATCAAAAGCATCTGGGAGAAAATAAATAAATAAATACATAAGTTGTGAGATAAACCTCTGAACATACCATAGCACCCCAGACTGGCTGAGGCTGGCAGTGCCTTCTGGCTCTGTTGGACTCAAGCCCTGCTTCTGCAGGGACACCAGAGCAGGGGCCCAAGCCCATGTCCAGGCAGCTGCTGGAGGTCTCTGAGTAGCAGACCCCACACAGCAGACCTGCCTCTGGGCAGCCTGTGCCAGCGCTCTGTCATGTGCACAGCACGGAAGTGCTTCTGGCGCTCTGAGGGAACATCCTGTGTTCCAGTTTGTGTCAGTTGCCTCTTATCCTGGCACTGGGCACCACAGAAAAAAAGCCTGGCTCTGTACTCTTTGCACCCTCCCTTCAGACTTGTACGTACTGAGATCCCCTGGATCTCCAGGCTGAACAGGCCCAGCTCTTTTAGACTCTCCTACCCAAAGCTGACTGCTTCAAATAAAGTCAAATGTGATGATTAGCAGACACAGAACATGCTGAGGTACAAATCCATAAAATTGCATTCTTACACATATGCAATCTTGCATTTTCTGTATAATGGAGCATTTGCTAGAGTTTTGTTTTGTTTTTAAATTATTTTATGTGTTCATCAGCAAGAGAGTTTTGAGTGAAGGAAATAAAATTTGTGCTCTATATCTATCAGGGTGTATCTACCTTCTATATCAATATCTTCCTGGCAGCAATTCTTTTTAAGATAAACTTAGAAGCCTGTGGAGAGGAAAAATATTTTGTTACCTTTCAATAAAGCAAGTGGCTTTTCTACCACCTGAGTGGCTGAGGGAGCTGAGATTGTTTGGAGAAATGGAGACTCAGGGGAGACGTCATCATGCCCTACAACTTCTGAAGGGAGGTTGAGATGAGGAGAGCTTTGGTCTTCTCCCACGCAACAAAGAAAACCCAGTGAAATGGCCCAAGTTGTACCAGAGGAGGTTTAGATTTGGTATAAGGAAAAACTTCCTCTCAAAGAGCAGTCCAGGGAGGTGGTGGAGTCACCGTCCCTGGCAGCATTCAAGAGGCATCTGCATGAGGAGCTACAAGGTATGGTTTAGTAGCTTATTGGATAGTAATGGTGATAGGAGAAGGCTGGACTAGATGATCTTGTAGGTCATTTGCAACCTTGTGATTCTACATATCTATCACATATCTCATATTTGTCCAGGTGCATTTCTGCTTTTGTGTTTGAGGTCCGTGAGTGTCTGAGTTAAGGAATGAAAGCGATAACTAGAAAATGGTCAAGTCACTTTTAGTAAACTAGTTGTATAAACAAACCCTCTGCTGGCTACAGGAGTAGTCACGAGCCTTTTCTCAGACACCCTTGTAGATAATCTTGATAGCATAATGCAGCTTAAAAACATGGTAGTAACAATGGGAGGTGAAGGAAACCCCAAATCAAAATCCAGTGTATGAGTGCACATTAATTTAAATTGTCCGATCCAAATACTTTACCTTTCCTGACTGGCATGAAGCGTTAACTCAGTAATGTGAAGCTCAGTACTAATGCACTGGCAGTTTTCAAGGCCTGACGTTCAGATGTTGCTATTGGAAGCAGAATGTGGGTGTGTGTCTTAAGTGATTAATGTGTAATTAATCATAGAGAACAAGAGCCATCGTATACAGCTTGCACTTAGTGATTTTAACTTGTATATAAATTCCTATCGAATCTGCACAGCTTGTAAAATAACACTGGCTCTCACAATGCCTGGAAGAGCTCACAGGGCTGAGTAATGGATTTTAATTGATTTCGTTGCTGGATAGATTCCCGTTGGTTAATAGGATCTCACGCCCTGACGTGCACAACTTCAGCTCCCCACCGAACAGCGTGCACTGAAGGTAACACGAGGTGAAAACCGCGCACTCACGAGCATCTGCAGCCCAACAGTGGCTCCGCACTATCTGCAATACGGAAGGCAGAAAAACAGTTAACCAGAAAAACACATTCAGGGCCCGAAGGCGGCAGACTGAAGGCATCTCCAGCCACCGGCAGCTCACCGGCACGGAGCCCGGGGACACCCCCGACACGGGGAGCCCCGCCACACGGGCGGGAGCACCGGGCAGAGCCGGGCGGCGTCGAGGCCCGGCAGCGGGAGCCGGCCCCGGCCTGACGGGCGCGGATGGGTGCCGCCCTCCAGATCCGCCCTGCGCCCGCCCCCGGCCCTCCCGGCCCCTCCAGCTCCGCCGCTGCCTTCCCCGCCCGGAGCGGCGCGGCGCGATGTGGCGGTGGCGGTATGTGAGCGGCCGGCAGCTGGACGGCTTCCGCCACTACAAGGTAACGGCTCGTAGCCCCGCGGGATTCCGCGCCGGGTGGGCTCCGGCCCCCGCGGTGTCCCGGGGCTCCGGCACGGGCTGGGGCGGCGCGGAACGGAGCCCCGCTGCCTGCACAAGGCTCCGGGGAGGTGAGCGGGTGTTGCGAAGCGTCAGGTCCTGGTGGAAACCTGGTAGCGGTGTTTGCAGCGGGTCTGCCTCTCGGAAAGCTGTCTGCGTTTTAAAGAATCACGAGTCACAGAACGTAGGGAGTGGAAGGGACCTCTGGAGATGACCTAGCCTGCCCCTCTGGTAAAACATGGCTGAGGTATGGTCTCTGTGTGCATCTTTATGGGGCTGGTTGTGTTCCGTGCATCCTGCCTTCAGAAGAATGCTTCAGATTTGAAAAGAAATACGAAAGCTATAGAAAAAAAAAGAAAAAAAAGCTTACCTAAAGAAGTTGAAACAAACCTGATGTTTGCAAATAAGAGACCTGCAGAATTTAAATGAATGGGTGGGTCGCTAAATATCTTGATTTACTGTGTGCAGCAGATGTACGAGATACTGAGTTTCGTTCCCAGGCTGCTGCCTGCACGGTGCCTCAGCAGAGGTGCGGGTGCCCAAGACTCCCCGTGCAGCCCCATCAGCACACCTTCACCTGTTCCGTCCTGCAGCAAGGGGATGTGCCAGCTTCCAGCAACCAACCTCTTATTTCAGGCCTGCTTTCCCAGAGCTGTTTCCACCTTGCGCTCTCCTTGCTTCTTGCTTTTTCCTGGTCCGGCTGTCTGCTCTCTGGGTTTCCCACCCAGCTCTGCTCACTGCTGAGGGAGTTATTTGGGAGCAAGTGTGGCTGCAAGATCTGCTCCAGGATACTTCCCTGCAGCTTGTTTAGCGAGCAGCTTGGTAAATGTGCTAACCTGGCTGGGTGTCTGCTGTGCTGTGGGCTGCTGGCTGTGAGCTGCACAGACCCATGCTTTGGCAGCAGAGCCAAGCTCCTGACTGAGATTGCCTGAGGAAAAATGAAAAGCTATTTTGAGATGGAACAGACATAATAGTTGGGGTTTGTAAGGCAAACACAAGGAATTTGTGTTACATTCTTCCTTATCATTTGGGTAAAAGTAGCAGCAGACAAACACAGATAGAAAAGAACCAAAATAACTTTATTTTTTTTTTAAAGCTTGTAACCATTGTGTGCTTCTAAAGAATTAATCATTACCAGAAGGCAGAATCACATATTGCAACATTTTACTTGAGTGTATTAAAATGACTTTGGTTTCTTGGTTGCGTGGAAATGGTTGGCTTGGTTGGAAAATATGTTGGACTACTTTCTTAACCATAGGGATCAGCCAGCACATTTGAGAAGTATCTGTTAAACTGTGATCTGGAAAATGATGGTAAGTGCAGGTTTTGGAGAAGTGAGACCAAACAGCAATTTCTTCATTATCCCAGGTCATTTGGGGCAGGGGCACGGCAGAAACAAATGACTCAGAGTAGCACAGCCAGATGAGGTGGGCACTGCAGGTTGTAGTACTTGCCCACCCTGCTTCAGGCTGCAGAAGGTGGTGGCAGAGCAGGCAGTGGCCCATTCCTGCAGTGCTGCTCACAGCATATTCGAGGTTCCAGATGTGCAAGGGGAATGAAGCAAGGTGAGGCAAGCAGACCCTATCAGAATCCTCCATCTCGCCCCACCTCCTCCCTGCTCGCTCCTATGCCCAATGCTGTCACCACAACCACAGCTTCTTGCCCCTCCCAGGCCAGAGATAATACTCTTCCACTCCTCATTGCTCTCAGGCTGCCATCTCTCCCCCTTTTACGGCTCGAACTCAAGGCCTCAGCCTGCACCTCCAGCTTTCTACCCTGCTTCCTTTACTGCTGAGTCAACAGGACCAGTGTTAAACTCAGCTCACTGTGCCCAGCAGACGCAGGTTTCCTCCAATTCCTTTTTTGGTGGACCAAGCTCTAGAGCACATGGGCATGAGAGCAGGCCCTGTGGAGAGCTGGATAAGCTCTGGGAGGATTTATAAGAGCTAAAGCAACTTATTGCTTCAGACCTGAAGCATGCCTGGGAAGCTAGATAGAGGCATCCATCTCCACTGTACACTACATTGCAGCATTGTGTTTGCACTAACACAGTGGCTCAGTGCAATCCACACTTTGCACAATTTCTCCACTGACAACTAAGAGTCAAACATAACACAACTTAAGAGTGTGTAATCAGTTCCATTTCATGAAGGTAAACTTAGCAAGAATAAATCACTTAGTAATTTTCAAAATCTTCACACAGCTGAACTCATTTCTTTGCCATGAATGCCCCAATTGTATGCCTTAGCCATTTTCTGTCTCTTGTTCGCAGTGGGAGGAGGGTCTTGGCAACAAAACCCATACAGTTCTTTGCAAAGGGAACAGCAGACCTAATGAATGCAGAAACTTCAGCACCCTTTAGCATCATCAGGTACACACGTATTTAGCATTATAGCTCAGATCAGGAGTGCATTTTTAGGCAGGTCTCCCATTACCAAGCTTTGGTTCATGTCACAGTGCCACCTTGAAGCACACAAGAGTGATTCCCTTGGAATGATTCTAATCTAGGTATATTAGGCACACATGAATGTAGTTATTAGCATGCAGTTTATGAAGTTAGACTAGAATAAGATCAGTGTAAAACCTTCTGAAATCATTACGACATGGACACTAGTCCTCAGTGTCAACTATACAAATACATGCTGTATAAATATGCCCCTGTTGGTCTATTCTGAATGCCAGTGGGGACATAGCCATTTAGAGGCTTGTTCTTCTTTGCTCTGGTCCAAACTGTGCAGTGAACAGGGGGAGGGGTGATGATGAGATATGTAACCCTTGGTATTGCTGCTGTGTGTATATACTGCCTTGTTTCTGCCTGGGGGGCAGATGGGAATGTACTGATTTCAGACAATTGCAAGCACAGGAGATTCACTGTAATTGTAGAGCAGAATAAGCTCATACCTGGACTTGGTTCTGCTTCCTACCATTGGGAATAGCTACAGCCAACTGCAATTTTAGGACTTGGGTCATGTTGTGCCTACTTTAGTATTTCTGTTACCAGCATTTTTCAGTGGAATTACACTGCATGACTGCCTTTCTTTTTTCTTCTTTCTTTTTTTTTTTTCTTCCTGTTTAGATTTCTGTTAGAAGCAGGCAATTCTGAGATAGCCAGGTAATGAGAACAAATAATAGCAGAATTTAGTTATCTTTATCCTCCTTGCCAGAGTCAAATAATGTTAATGAGCTCTTGTCACTGCCTGTTCCAATCACTTAGGACTTCCCCTGCAAGCTTACCTTGAGTTGGTCTCTCTATAGGACCTGTGTTCTGAGGTTTTTCAAACAAAAAACTTTCACACATCATCCTATTTCAGAATAAATAAGATCTAAGAACGAAGTCCATCAACTTGATTGAAAGAATAGACTTGGCAAAACGTCATGCAAAAATCAGATATAAAGTTACAAACTAAGGACTAAGATGCCACGTTTTCACTTGATATATCTTCAGCATTTCTGTCCTCTGAGATATCTTCAGAGCTGAACTCACTCTGAAGAGCAGGGGATGCTAAATCAAGATAAGATTTCATTTCCGTGAGACTTCTGATACTGTCCCACGTTCCTGTAAATACACTGAGTACAAGTAATTAAGAAGAAATCAACACAAAATGGAAATGTATTTCTCTGAAGTTCTCTGTCAAAGTAGGAAACTGTATCAAATGGAGCTCTATCCACAGAACCACCTCTGTCCCAGTTCCATTATTGTTCAGTATTTTCATTAGATGCCAGAACAGAGAATACTCTTGTAAAATTTTCAGATGATACCAAAGAACTTTGAAGAATAGGCTTATGATTTAAAACGTTCTTGACAAAGAGATATAATGGCCAGAAATGAATATGATGCAATTCGGTCAGTAAGGCACAATGTGTAAGGGAAAGAAATTCAGCATTTCAACTGTAAAATAGAAGACAACAGACTGCAAAATAGATACCTGGGATTGGTGTGTCATCAGAGTTGTAGCTGCTTTAAACAAGAGAAGTTGTTACGTGTGAAGTGTCATAGATAATCAGAGGGCTGCATATACTGCTGTCCTTGAGGTACCACTTGGGTATCAGGTGGAATAATGCACCCTACTTGGCACACAATTTACAGTCCACAAAATGGCTTTAAAATGTTTAAGACTCTCAGAAAATGCAAGCTGAGAGAAACAGTCATAATACACTCAGATTAGAAGAATACCAGCCAGATAGTCTTTGTGCATGCCCTCTTAAAGAAAGACAATACACAAGCTTTCGCTGCACAGAGACAAGTGTAAGTTGGGAGCTATGTCACTACTGTGATGATAAGGGCAGCCAAGCCCTGTAACAGCAGGTACTGGGGGAGATTGTGTAACCATTTCACCAGTCTTAAGAAATCATTCCCTTTCCCTCTGGAGGATGTAAAATCCAGTGCTTAGAGCGTTACAAACCAGCTGCTTACAACTTTCTCGGGCAAGTTTTGGCCAGTGTGTTTTATATTAGTTCACCAGCATTGTAATTTATCACAAGCAATTGGAAGGCAGAACTCATCACCTCACGGTAAGTTGATCTGCTTCCTGAAAGTCTAACAAATGGGATCCTGCAGTAGGTGAAAGTGCAGCATTGCGTGACCTCTCAGGTTACCTCCCCTCAGTTTGGTGGGCTGGAGATACAGTATCAGGTCCGATCATCATGTTTCAAGGTTGGATTGTTTCTCTAGTGCCAACAGAAGAGCAAAGTGCGTTCAGTATCTTCCAGCTAGTTACTTTGTTTAAATCCAGGATTGGACTGATGTGGAAAAATACAAGATTGGATATCTAATAAACCTTTATAGGCTACCTCTATAACTCAGAGATTGAGAAATAATGGGTTCTGCTCACACTGACTGAATAGAAATTCTGTTTTCAGTACCAGAAGCACAAGACCTGGACATACTGGAAAGGGCCCAGTGTAGGATCACAAAGGGACTGAAGCATCTCTCCCAATAGGACGGGCTGAGAGCTGGACCCATTCAGCCTGGGTAAGGGAAGACTTAAGGAGGGATCTTAAGATGTATAAAAATCTGCAAAGAGGACAGAGCCAGGGTCTTCTTGGTAGTGCTCAAAGCCAGGACAATAGGCAACTGATACAACCTGGAACACAGGATGTTCCCTCAGAGCACCAGGAGCACTTCTGTGCTGTGCAGGTGACGGAGCACTGGCACAGGCTGCCCACAGGCTGTGTGTGGGCTCTGCTGCTCAGAGACCTTCAGCAGCTGCCTGGATGTGGGCCTGGGCTCCTGCTCTGGTGTCCCTGCAGAAGCAGGAAGGGCCCTGCCAGCCTCAGCCATTCTGGGATTCCATGATTTTTTTAAACTGGAAGACTAGGGTGTAGTTAAAAACTTATTAATAATACGTCAAATAGACTTTTTTTTTTTCCCCCCCCACCCATTAGCTTTATGTTTTCTCTCACTGTGTGCATGCCTAGAATGGTCATGGGCCATGAACTACAGTATGCCTCTCATTTCTTATTCCTCATCCCGTTGTAATGGTAGCTGACATCATGATGTAGTGTATCAAGTACTCTGTAATCATGATACATATCAAATACTAATGCTAATGAGTCAGCAACATAATGAAATTACATCATAAAGATGTTGCATTTGATGTTATCGGCTGCAGGACTTTTCCCAATGATGGTGTAATCGTACCTGTTTTCAGGTGCTGAATTTCACTCATAAATTTACAAAGATTTTCCGTCCATTAGATCACTTTTTGGATATGTTCTAGATAAAATTGTATGCCTCAGGTCTCATTAAGTGCAAATAATGTTTTTATTCTACTGCTTTATCAAGAGATTTTAGTGCTCTGAAATGCTTACTGCATTCTTATGTATGGGATATGCAAGAATATGCACATTTATGTATTCATAAGTATTTTTTTTTAATCCATATTTTAGCAGAAGACTAATTGTAAAGGTGAATCTGTGAGTAGGATGTAAATGATTTGGGTTTTTTGTTATTATTATCATCTGCTTTCTTTTGTCGGGATCATGTCATAGAGGGAGGAATTGGAATTTTGCATCTTACTGTGAAATATTGCCCCTCTTTTAACCATCAAGATTATTGTTCAGGACTGCTTACTTAGCACACATGGTACAGAACTCCTGGTCAGCATCCTTCATGCAAACTGCAACCCAGTTTTATCTGCCTACTCCTCTGGGATTAAAGCAGTTTCTTTGGGCTGTCCAGAAGTTTGGGTGCACAGCCAGTCAGAGCTCTCTCTAGGTGAGAGTTCTGGCTACTGTTTGTACAACACAGGTGTTTGTACATATACACAAAGAGATGTAGTAAGCAAAACAAAAGAAAAACAAACAAATAAACAAAAACCCACTTATTAATGACTTCCTTGTCACGTTAGAACTCGTTTGAATATGGACGGTTAAGGTTCTTTTTGTGCATTCCTTGAGAGGGGAAAAGTCTTGCTTTTTAACGGGGTTCGTGCTTTCACCAGACTAGGCCAGCCTCTAACTTTACAACAATAAACTTGTGTGCAATTAATAAATGTACAATTAGAAGAGTGGTGTGATTAGGATGGTATTTTACAGGTTTATAGTTAGAAAGATTATCATGGTGGAATCAAGACAATAAAAAATGAAATGCTCACCTGTGTCCTAGGCTCACAGTAGAAAACTCCAGAAGGAGGGATCTCCAGGAAGAGATCCTTCCCCAGAGGCATTCAGCCCCTAAATGGGGTCTAGGAGAAGTAGAGCCAGGCTCCACTGTCATACAGGTGAATTGTCTTCACCTGTGCTCCCAGGGCTGACTCAGTCCTTGCCTCAGGTGATCAATCGATGGTTCAGGCCATGACTCAACAATTCCCATACAAACTTGTATCTGCCTTCTGCTATCCCTTGCTCAGTATTTGATCATATTTCTGTGTCCTTTTCTGTCATCTTTCTTCATTAATGTGTTTGGACATGTTCCATTACACAAACTCTTTTCCTGAGGATAAGTTAGGAGCACCCTTAATATAACTGCTGTTGACTGAAAAGTATTGCTGACTTCCAGCATTATCTCTCTCCACTTCTCTCTGCTTCGAGCGCTAACATTCCTGCCAACAATGAATAGTATCTATCTATTCTCACATATTGAGCAAGATCTTAACTCTCAGGGCCAGCACATTACTTCTTCTTGCCCCCAGATGTACTCTCTCAGCAGTAGAGTGGCTCTGATGTCTCTCACAGATCCCACATTTCAAGCATAGCCACTCAACAAATGAGACCATTGGCCTCTCACTCCTGGCAAATGGGGCTGTGGGAAGCAGAAAGCTGAATATGAGCCCTCTGTGCCTTGACAGCAAAGAAGATCAAGAGCATCCTGAGTCGTATTAACAATAATATGGCACAAGAGAAGTAATTATGTCCCTTTATTTGGCATTTGTTAGGTCATATCTAGAATACTGAATCCAGTTTTGAGTCCCTCAGTACAGGGAAGGCATCAACAAACCAGAGCAAGTTCAGTGAAGGATCTCCAAGATGGCTGAGGCTGGAGCTGTTTCTTTGTGAGAAGAAGCTGCAAGATTGGAGATTGTTTGGCCTGAGATGAGCTAGCTCTGTACACAGCTAACCACAGCCCCTCAGTACTGACCTCCTGAGGTCCTTTCTGAGCTGATATACGCTGTGACCTTGGGGCAGCGGCACTGCTTTGCAGGCAGGATGAAAAGCCACTATCAGGCACGACTCCTTTGGAGCAGCCTATCTTGCCCTACAGCTTCACGTGCCCCACAGCCTCATGGAATGTGTGGTGTGTGGCCTGCAGTCCATGTTGGCATTCCTGAAAATGAGGAGGGATGCCTGAATGATGAGTAAACATCTATAAAGAAGTAACCATGGCACAGTGGTTTGCATAATAACAACTTCCTAACAACTTCATAATATTAATCAGAATTTGCCGAGGTGTCCAAATCATCACATTGGATTTTGAATATTTTTCTAGTAGTTTAACTTGATCAGGTTTCCTGACTGTGAGTGTGCAATGGAATTGAAAGAAAGTCAGAGGACAATCATTTGTATCCAAGGGTGCAACTGAATGCTCTCCACCCTCTGCTCTTCTCCAGGCTCAGTTACAAACCCTTTTCTTCTGTTTCCTCTCTGCTGTAGACTTCAGCCCTAGATGTCTTAGAGGCTTATACCTTCTGGTGACCTAATAAAAATATAGATACATGGATGTGCTATGGGTATAGATACATGGATAAGCAATGGGACATAAAAGAATCCAAATCATTTACTTATGAATAATTAACTAAAAGATGGTATAACAGAAAGGAACTTCATTATTAAAAGTGCCAGAGTTGTGTTTTGGAATGCATCAGCACTTTTAAACTGCTGAACATTTGGAATTTATTTGGTATCCACAATGTTGTATAGCTATGTTTTGTTGTCTTAGAGTTTACCTCTCGTCTTTCCCTTTGTGAAGATTCTGTTTAAATCCCAAACCTGTAATATCTACAAGCCTGTAAAAAGACATGTAGAGTAAAAATTAAAAGTCCTTGTGGTCAGTTCATTACAGGAATCTGAAAGGTGGATAGAAGATTATTCCCAGATGTTTCAATATTTAAGTGTTTTCTTTAATTTTTTTTGTGGTTACAAAAGCATAAATTACCAAAGGGAGAAAGTTTGTATTACATAATCATGAAATAACTTGCCAGAAGTGAGAATTGCTACTGAGCTCTCTGAAGTTGCAAGTGTGCCTGAGGTGGTTGTGTTTGTTTGCAGGATGTTCTTGTGTAGTTGTTTAACTGTTCTCATCTTTTCTCTGTGGGAACAGCTTGTGTATTCTTCCTCTGGAGGCATCTAATCACACATGAAATGTTAGAAGGATCACAGAACCACATATTCAATATATTGCAATCTAAATCATGATTGCTCCCTGATATTTAGTTGTTTTAAATGTTAGTTTGTCTGGGAAATAATTTTTTGCAGGCTTTTGATTCTGAACATATTTATTTATTTCCTTCTGCAAAAGTGAGTTCAAGTACAAAGTTGAGCTAATTTGGGTGATTTATTTGAATACACTGGTACTGGTATTGTTTATAATTAGATGGTGTCTGTAAACATGATCCTTGTAATAATATTGTGTCTGTGCCCTTTGCTAGATACTCTTAGAGTGAATCACTGCTCATCTGTGCCTCAGTCTTGCAAAATGTCCATTGGGGATAGTAAGACCTGTGATAAATCACAAAATTATTGCACATTTTAATGAACAGGTTGAAGCAGGTGATTTGCAGGCAGGAAGGTAAACAAGAATATTTGTTGCTGTTAAGATGAAATCAATACCTATGGAGTCATGATGCTAGGAATTCAAATGTAAACAGTTCACTTCAGTTTTGCTCTGTATCTCTGAATGGATGTGGCTGCATTGCATAGTATGGTGCAATTTGGAGTAATATAGTTTGTAAGCTTAAAGACCAGTTTGAACTGAATAACTATCTCCCTGTAGTAAATACAGCTACATGTCTTCAGCTTACTTTCTCTACTGACTCTGAAGTTTGTGTAGACATGCTTTATGTTCTTCTCTTCATTTCAAATTCTATTCTTGGGATGCTTCTGTAGTGAAGTGCTGGAGAGGGCCAGGAAGACAAGTGAAGATCCAGCTCTCTGCCCTGATTAATTGTTAGCTCACTCCCTCCTTCTCTTTTCCATTTTCTCTGCAAGGCTGTAGTAAGATTTTGTTTTGGAAATAGTCCATCCTGTAGGTGTTGTGCACCATTGTGTGGCTTTCACCATTCTTCATCCCTATCCCAATCTGCACATTTGGGTCTTTGAAGGTTCACTCTGGGTTACAACTTACTGTCCAGGTTGTTTCAGATCCTCTAGTACTGAAACAGACTCAGTGCTAATGAGGTATGAGTTGTACAGATAACAAGGCCTCAGACCCCTCCACCAAGTGTGTTGAGGTGTGGATGTGATCAGCTGGTAACAGCTGGAGGCACTGCTAAGCTGTGTGGATGACAGCTAGAGGTAACATTTGTCTTGTGTGTTCAGCAGTGCAGACCTTGGTCATGGAGGCTGCTTTTGACCCACTGATGATCTGCCTCTTCTCTTCTGTTCTGGGCAGGTTGTCTCCTGTTTGCCCACTCTTCTTTCTTCTGTGTTGCCTAACTTTGCTTCTGCTCGTTGTCTTTTTTCTCATTTTTCCTGCTTACTTTTCTTTACATACTTTTACATTTCCTACTGTTCAAGCCTCCATTCCCTCTCTTGACCCCCTGAGCACCTAGGTCTCGATGCTGTGCTGAGTGAGAGCACATCTTACATGTGTTGTACACACGTGTGTCTGTGTACATTGCTGTCTGTGCATCCTGCCTGCTGTTTGCATTGTCCTCACTTCTAGCTCTGACAGAAGCCATTCCTAACACTGAGAGAGAAAGCAGATATCTTTCAAGAAGACATCAGCTATTCTAAAATACACAGTAAGCATTTTTGAGCCTAGGAGATGGAGATGGATAATGCCACTTTTCCTGTTCTCCTCCTACTGCCATTCTCTCCCAACTATTGCAGCTTCCTTTATGTAATAATTAGTAAAACTTTCTGATAATTCCAAGTCCTTCTTGATATAAACAAAAGGACAACCAGGACCCCCTATCAAGTGCAGGAAGGGGTTACTGGGGAGTGCTTAGTACTTGCCTCACCCTTGCACTTAAACACCTCCAGCAGCCTTGTCCTCCACTTTGGTCTTTTAGTGTAAGTATAATGCCCAGAAAATGGCAGTTATGCAATAGCAAATTGCAGTACTATTTTCAAATAAAGTTCTGGTGCACTCTCATGTTAATGTTCATTCATTATAATATGGATGTTTTACCAAGTAATTTGCTTTTCTGAGAAGCTGCGAACATTAAATTGCTGAGGATTTAATGACCTTGAGGTTAGTAGCTTATTTGAAGCAGAGTGTTAAACTATATAGATTTTAAGTATTAGTTTTGCCAGGAGAGAAAACTCAAGCATATTTTTTCCATGTGCATTTCCTTTCATCTGACTAGAAGAAATTACTGTATGAGGGAAGAGCAACTTTCTGTTCTTCTTCACATCTCCTTAATGCTCTTTTCCTTCCCAGAGGACTGTGGCTCATCTGCAGATGGAAGGAGGGTCAGTGTGAGAGTTTTTGGAACGTCTCTAGGTGATATAACCTGGTCGTAATCCTCATGCGTTTTTACTAACAAACAAAGATTATTTTGATTGTTTGTTTACTTGACTTTGGAAACCATCAAGCAAACAAAAATTTCACCACGTTGCATGTTTTCCAAAATATATCTATGTAAGAGCAAGAAAATAGTTCCAAATAAATGAGATTATTTTTCCTAGTCTCCTCCTGGGAACAAGTAGTTGTTCAGGAAAGCCAGTGCATACCTTGGGTAGAAAGCCTCATTTTGCTGCTGTTATTTAGCAAGGATTGTATGACATTATTCTTGGTTTTGAAGGGCTGAAGTGAGGAGGAGAAAGTCAACAGAAGGACCAGGAGCTGAGGTGATGTACTGTGCCTTCTTGTCTAGGCATGCTTTAATTAACAGAGCCTGCTGGTCATTAAGTTGTCACATACCTCAAGTAGTCTTTGAATAACATCTGTAGTAAGGATGTGCCTCAGTAGTGCTAATGAATACTTTGATTTTTTTCCCCCCGTTTTCAGAGGATTTCCTCCATTCTCATCTGAATTAATCACCACTGACTATTCTATTAGCATAAGGATTTTATAGCTCTGTATTACTGTTATTTCTGGTGTTAATATAGGCAAAGTGCGTGGTTGGTTCAGACTAGGCAGCATGTACTATCAAAAGATCAATCAGTCATAATAACAAAGGTTTGAAAGACCTTTCAAGGGGACCTTGAAGCCCATGCAGCTCCAACCCCCTGCCATGTGCAGGACTGCACCCTAGCAGCTCAGCTGCCCAAGGCCCCATCCAAACTGGCCGTGGGTGCCTCCAGGGATGGGACTCCACAGCTTCTCTGGGCAGCTGTGCCAGCACCTCACTGCCCTCTGAGTGAAATATTTCTTGCTAGCATCTAAAATAAATCTCCCCTCTTTCAGCTTAAAGACATTCTCTCCGTCCTATCACTGTCTGACCATGTAAAAAGTTGTTCTCCCTCCTGTTTATGAGCTCCCTAATTATCCATCAAAATACATTAAATAAAAAATACATTACAAATGCAGAGTCTTATAGGACAGCTTGCAAAATGATGAAGAGTTTAAAAGTAAAATGCGACTCTTTGCTATTTCATCAACCCAAATCTTTCTGTTTGAACATAGAGATACCTGCAAAATAAACATAAACCAGATCAGTGCTTTCAAACAAAATTCAAGCTGTAAGAGGGGTCATCAGTATAAAATAAATTTGCACCAGTCACACCCAGAATTATTTCTCTTAGATGTTGGATGGTATCCAGTGATGGAAAAATATGTATGGAAAAATAGTGCATTGTTTTACATCTTTGCTTTTTTCCTCACAGTACAGTGCTGTGGATACAAATCCTTTATCAGTGTATGTCATGCAGCCCATCTGGAACAAAATCATTAAGGTAAGAGTCTTACTAAACAGAAATGTCACACAATAATGGAAGAATTTGTTTTAAATAGAAGTATTTTCATTTAAGGATACATATTGATCAGTGAAGCTGAAATTAGGACATGTATATGAAAGAACCCATATTACTGGATATATAGCTATAGTTAGGATGAATATGTTTGGATTTAGATGTGTTTTTTTTTTAGAAAAGCAAGGTTGTATCTTTTTCTTTACCGTTATACAAAAATCATCAGTTTCTGTTACATCTTTCATTAAACAGCTTTGCAGGCATTAAAGGGTTTAAGTGGTACACATTATTTTTGTTCAGCATATGCCACCTAACAACAGCGTGACTGAATCTCTGCTGTGCAAGTCATTTTATGCAAGTGCTGTCTCATTTTCTCCCCTGGGTACTTGCTCCAGGGAGCCAGACGTTTCTCTAAGAAGCTGAAAATGAAAGCAGTTACCATGATCACCATAACGATTGGGAGATGGCATCTCTTGAATGCATTATGATCTTCAGTTCTTAAATATAAAGCTGCTCACAATTAGTTTTGCTGTTGTTGGCAAAAGCAGAAGCTGGATCTCAATAATCGTAAACTTTATTGATCTTCAAGAAAGCAGAGACCACTGCATCTGTCTCTGAAATGGAAATCTTTGGATTGGAGTAGACTTGAAAGGAAATGTATATGCAAGAAAATGTATGCATGCGGTCAGAATCTGCCACATTTGGGTTTTATAATCCAGCTGTTGCTTATGCTCGATATAGCAGAAAATTGTAATCTCTCGTGAATTACCTCAATGTAGTTTTATAATTGCACATCCTAACTTCAGAATTAGAAAATAACTGGAACCGATATGAAAGAAATACCAAGACCCAAGCTGAATTCAGTGATTTAGTTATGAGAAATTTGTTTCCATTTCCATCATAATGTGGGGACAAACAATGAGAGACCCCCACTCTGAGTCCCATGCAGGAGATGAGCTGAGGCTTTGTTGCATGTTTGCTCTGCGCTCTGAGGGATCCAGACTGAAAGAAGAGCACCACAAAGATAAACCTACCTTGGGGTTGAGTTCTTCTGCAGTTGCAGAGTTTTGGAGTAATAGAGTCATTGAATCATAGAATGGCTTGGGTCTTCAAAGATCATCTAGTTCCAATCATCCTGCCATGGGAGTTTTCCTGGAAGGAAAACAGTGCATTGTTTGTCATACACACTGAGCACAAGGCGATAGGTCCTTTGAAAAGTTTGACCTCCAGATACCTTCAACCTCCTTGTATGCTAGCTGAGTATGATTTTGTCCAGAATAGAAACCAAAGCTGAGCACAGGGCTGAAAGTGGGAGGTAGGAGTGCAGAACCAAGGCCTGTAGAGTTGCTGCCTGTAACCTCTGTGAAACTATAGATTAACAATTAATTTTTTCTACATGTTATTTAAAATTATTCTAATTATGCAACTGTGGACATTTCTTCTTAGGAATTATTTAATCCATTGCATGATTCTTATGCCTTATGCCTTTAATTAAGGTTTGTGTTTTATAATAAATAACCATCACACGCTGTCTGGCAGATAATAGGCAGCATTACTTGGCTACTGCACTCTTCTTCCTGCGTTTGTATTCATGAGGAGTCATGTCTGTGTGGGAACAATAAAAGGAGGAAGTCCCAGTAGGAGACACAGGTGTATGCCATCTCCACTGAAGTCAATTAACCACCTCCCCAGGTCCCTTTATGAACTTTGATTTTATTATTAGAACTGTGCATGAGTAGAATTCTAGCGGTCTCAGGTGACCTACTTAAGGAATATCTCAAGTTTGAACAGAGCCTTATAGAAATACTGGTACTTCTCAACTCGTTATCCAAATAGGCAATCGATTGTATTAAAATATTTGTTGTCTGTATTAAGGCTTTTAGCATGAGTGACTGTGGGCCCTTTAAAACAGGCATCAGTATTCTGTAGAAGTAGGTTTTTTAAAAGGTTGAAGTATGGAATGGTTTTGCAAAAGAACAGATATGATTCTTCCTACTGGAGCCTCCAGCTGTATTAATCGTGTAGTGTATGGGTGTGTTAGCTTTCTGCTGTCTGTTAATTAGACAGTAAAGATTCAAAGGTGTCCTTAATTAGCATACTATGGTGCTAGTGAAGTCAGGCTTTGGTTTTCCAATGTATTTGTGAAGTTAGTCATTACTACACTTTAATTTACAATTTATGAAATAAGACAATAGTAGTGTAATGCTTGACAAAAGAATAAGGGATATTGAATACAACAAAAGAGATTTTGCACTTGGAATATTTTCCAAATACATGGGCAGTTTAGGTCAGTAAAGGATTGAAACAGTGACTGTAATGAGAGGAAGGGATCTTTTCCTAAGGACAGAACTCCTGTAACCATTTTTCATTGCACATCTGCTAGCCAAAGGATTGGACGTACCTGTAACAGTGTGCAATCCCTAAAATACAGGTTTGTATTTGTACTAAAATCTCTATCTTAGTAAGTTTCAACGGGATGAGAGAAAATGACCTTAAGTTGCACCAGGGAATGTTCAGGTTGGATATTAGGAAAAAATTTTTCTCAGAAAGAGCAGTGAGGCAGTGGCACAGGCTGCCCAGTGAGGTGGTGGAGTCACCATCCTGGAAGCGTTCGTGAAGCACGCGGATGTGGCACTGAGGGATGTGGTTAGTGGGCATGGTGAGGGTGGGTTGATGGTTGGACTAGGTGGTCTTAGGACTTCAGTGATTTTATGGTTCTGTGTCCTCTGTACAGAAAGAAGGAGGTGTGCTCTGTCACTTACATCCATAGCATGCAGCTGCTTTACTCTTCCTCGGGAGTTCCCTGAGAGGAACTTCAGCAAACGTTTGCCATCAATTGTTCTGAGGGATTTAGAATTGGGGTTTCAGAAATTCAGAATGATATAAGCATACATCTGCACAGCAACTGTGTGCATTACATTATGTACTTCAATTACTGTAAGAACTGACATACAGTATTTTAAAATTAGTGACAAAAACCTAGTGGTAAAGAATGCAGCTATCAGATTTAATATTTTTTCCAACGTTATTAAATAAAGCAATGAAGATATATAGTTGAGAAGTATTCAGAAAATTTCATCTGAGTTTTGAGTTTACAGTGCACGTTATCAGTTGTACTGATTATCTGGAATATTATTCCTTGGCTGTACAGTACTAGCAAAGCAAGGATCTAATCATGATGATTGATCTGTCCAACATTCTTATTTCTATATACAATTTTTAGGATAGAGGAAATATAAAATGTATACAAATTAATATCTATTCATCCATCTGTTTGTTTACCTATTCCAAACAAATTAACGAGTTGGATTTCAAAACAATATTAGTGTATGAAATTATTCTACTCCCTTTTTCTATAATATTTGTGCTGTTTTCTAATATGTTACAGTGTTTAAGTCCACCTTCATATACATTGTCAGTCCTAAAACAGTCCATAGGATTTGATTATAATCCTCCAGTATTCTTATATTTTGCATATATCAGTGGCTGCTGTTTGAACAATATTTGTGCACATATTTTCTGTCTAAAAAATAATGCAGGATGCTGTGTATGTAACCTCAGAAAACATTTTGAAGCAAATGGGCAATTTGGAAAGAGCATTGCCCTGATGGCAGTATAAAGAATACCTTAAAGCCACAGGAGATAAATGGTTGAAAAGGGTTAATGGGACAAAGAATTACTGGCTTAGGAGGAAACAGAATCTGTTTCTACACTCCACAAAGTAAAAAAAATAAAAATAAAAATAAAAGTGTAATGTTTATGATTTATAGGTAAAGATGGAGACCCTGCAGAAAGTTACTGTCTGGAGAAGTAGGGAACTATTTGTAATACAGAGTTCTTCTGAACCTAGAAGCATATGATTTTGTTGCTATTCTGAGTTGGGAATTATTAGCATACTACAGAACAAATTTCCTTACTGCAGTTGGAAGTAGGAAGCCTGACAAAACCCTGCCACGTTGATGCTGAATTGCCACACTGGGGTGCTGCAGGCCTCTTTCGTTTGCAGTATACAGAGCAATGAGAAGCTTTCCCTTGTGTTGAAGAGAAGAAGGAGAGCATGTAATTGAGGAAATACAACATTTTTACATTAAGCTTCCACTGCAGTCTCGAAGATCAGGCAAAATGATGACATGTGAAAATAAAGTACTTAAAAAAAACTGAATGGTAAATTCAAAATGGAAAAACATCCACAAATCTAAGTATTACTCACGTTGTTTACAGGCTTCTCATCTCCTGATGAAAACACAAAACATTTCATCAAAATAGGACTTTTAATTTGAAACCTGATTTCTTAGATTTCTCCTTTTCTCTTTAACAGATAGTGCCTTTGTGGATTGCTCCAAACCTGCTCACCTTTTCTGGATTTGTCATGATTTTAGTTAACTATTTTCTAATATCTTTTTATGACTGGGACTACACTGCTTCGGGTAAATATCCTCATACTGTAATTTATTTTTATTTTTATTTTTTTTACAATTACAGTTGCTTATGTATGATACAGGGGGAACAGATACCTGAATCTTCCTCTCATTCCCATAATGTACATATAGTAGGGTCTGACCTCATGCATGGCATGATAAATTTAGATCTTTTTTATTGGAAAAACTGAATTTCATCCCTAAATATAGGTTTCAGCATATGCTGTTTGAACTCTATGATAGTATCTCATTTTATTTAAAGTCCATGCCAGGATTTTAATGAACACTCAAAGAACAGCTTAACATTCTTCATAAAGTTTTCATTGGTTTCACATTTCCTAATACCTGAATCCATGTCACGAGTGTGTTGATTCCCCTTCCATTATTACATCCTTTCACTATTCTAGACTCCCCCAAAAAATTTCTAAACAGATGTATCCTGAAATTCTCTCACTCCAAGTCCAAATCTCCATTTTCTCCTTGTGAGAGTCCAAGTTGAAAGTTCCTTAGAGTTGTTCCTGAGTGTAGGCATTGTTCAGTTCTGGTCTTCTCAGATCAGTTGTTGAAAAAAAAAAAGACCTACAGCCAGTAGCAAGCTTCTCCCAGATAACTAATACATAAAAATATTTGCTTTTCTTTAGACAATCTGGGGAAAGTTTAGCACTCCAGCACTTCACGTTCCAGAATAACTGCATTAGATTTTTTAAATCACTTTTAATTTCTAATGCCTGTGGTTGGATTTTGTGTGGTAGTCTTTTGTAGTATGTATATTACAACAATTCTGTGGGAAGAGTGATGTGCAAGCAGTTTTGGTACAAAAATAGTCTTGTATGAACACCAAATTCTGAGGTGTCGTGAAGCTTGGGTTGCCTATATTCATACTTCAACACTTGCCTTTCAATCAATGAAGCTGATAATTACCAAGTTCTGTAATAGTAGAGAATCCAGCACAGAACCTTTGACAGGATAATTGCATTAGGTGGATACATACTAAACATGAAGGATTTGTGACAAAGTTTGTTCTTTTGTGTGTAGTCTGCAGGCCTGCTCTTAGCTTCACAGGAGAACAGCATCCGTCATTTCTGAATTGAAAACGCTCATGCAATCCAATGAATCCTTTGAATATTGCATATCAATTTCATGCACAGGATCAGAAATAAAAGCCCCAATTTCCTGGACAGCTGTCTTTCATTCTGCAGATTGAAAACATGCAGCTAGGAGCCAGGAAGCGCCTTCTTCCCTTTCCTGCTGGCAAGGCGAGGCACTGAGGGGCGGGTGGTCTGAGGGGCCTTGCCTCAGGTGCCAGCCTCCCCCTGCAGTCTTGGGTGCAAGCCTCACACATGGGTGTTGGATGGAGGCTGCACGTGAATGGCTGCTGTTGTAGCCCTTACTGGGTTACAGACAGTTTAAATAGAACACCCTTGGAAAAAACATTGATTTCTTGAAAAGAGCAGCCTTGGGTTACTGACAGATGACAGAACCTTGGGTTCAGTCCAATTCAACTTTCTTTTTTGCATTCACTCAAAGTTATCAAGCACCTTATCAAAAGGAAAAAAAAAAAGTACTAATATCTGACCTAGTCAAAAGGGTTACCCACACTAAAGGAGTTACCTTTTATGACATAGGCAAAAGTCTCCTGTTCGGATTTGTATGGAAAGCTGATAAACAAAACCTGTATTTACACTAATAAAAATGATCAAGCTTAAAAACTACAGTTTCCAGATGTGTTTGTTTGTTTGTTTTTTAAAGGATATTTCATAAACATTAACTAGTTTTCTGATATTTCATTCAAAACATTTCACTATCTTTGACACTGGGGGCTCATCAGTGGCAGCTTGTTCATGTCTGTCTGTTCGTCTTGGTGGAGTGCTTTGATATTAACCACTGCTGCATTTTTCAGGTACCAGCCCTGGACGTGTTCCAACCTGGGTGTGGCTGTTCAGTGCTTTTACCACCTTCTGCGCTTATGCCTTAGGTAAAGTACAATGGATTGATGCTTCTTATAGTTTGATCTACTGGCTCCCTTGTACTGCTTCCAAAAGAGTCATAACAGAGAAATTATTGATCTCTCTCTAAGTTCTAAGTTGAAAATAAAAATGAAAACCAGTAGGGTTAAAAAACCACCAATTTTTAAAGATGCTTTTGTGCTCCTATGAGTGCTCCCTTATCTCTTTTCAAAGTGTAGATGTTTGTGAAGTTATAATATAAATAAAGATCGTTACATAGCAGCAGTTATTGCTGGGTTTTCTGAAAATGGTTGGCATGCAGGAGTGATGCTCTGAAAAAGTACCTGACACCTGCATTTTCAGAGATCGCTTTCGAAGTCAGGGAAAATAAAGGACAAAGCAGAGAGAAAGGAAAATGAATGTAGCATTTTAATCTGAGAGACACTTCAGTGCTTATGGGCTGTGTCAGCAGAGAGGGTGTGGACAACTCCATTATCCTGAGCATCTAAGGAGATGGGGTACTTTTTTTTTTTTTTTTTTTTTTTTTTTTTTTTGTCTCTTCTAGGGCTGCTTTTCTTTAATAACATATCAACAGCATTTTTTTGTTTTATATTCCATATTTACTTTTACCAGTATACCAAGATAGTATTTCTAGGTCCAGCACACCTTGCTGTGCAGTTGTGTGAAGCTACACCTCAGTGAGTTCAGACGTAGATGTAAACTGTTGCAGGTCTCAGAGTGGCATCTGCACCAGATGGATACATTCCCCTCCAAAGCTAACTCTGAAAAAGCAGGCAGTACATCAGAGCTCATTTTGGGGGGATTCAAGCTGATATATTTACAAGCATTGCACAGTGTTGCATGGAAGTATCTTCTGGAGCTGGTTCTTGTAAGGCACTGCATTGTGCAGTGTAGCCATGTAGTTGAGTGCCGTACTTCAGATATCTGGACTAGATGCCTGTGTTCTACACATGCTGAGCACTTTTAGTGTCAGACTCATGTATGTGGAACTATCTTCATTAGCCCTTGTGTTTTCCATTGTGCAGACACTTCCCTCTGTACTTTGAGTACCTTAGCATTTCACATTCACGTTGGAGTTTGTGCCAGAACTACTTTCTGCAGAATGTCTTTGTTTTTGTTTGTATCATGAACATCACTGGGACAACCATCACTTGACATTGATTACCAGTCAGATTTCCTAAGCAACTTTCCTTAATCGTTATCAGAAGCAGCAGCTTCTTTTACATCAACTGTTTTCTTTGTAACTGTGAGAAAGTTAATCAAATAGCCGTTGTTTCACAAATAGGAATTTCATGTTGGAGCTGTTACTGTATAACATCTCAAAAACCTGTCTGGATATTGAGCTTTGGAGGTTTTTACAGTAGATTTTGCGAGTGAGGCCTATTATTTCTAATACTTGGAAGGCAGGGAACATGATGCTGACAGTACAAGCTATAATGAACTAATATATATGTAGATTTTTGTATCTGCTGTCCAAGCCACTATATGAAATATTTAGTCTCCGATTTAATCCTCCATGGCCAAAGTTTTCCCTTTGGAAGACTGCAAAGAGCCATAGTAACTAACCAAATATGCAACTTAAATCTCTCTCAGCTTCTTTTTAATGACACAGTTACTCTCTCCAAATTCCCTAACATGCTGCTCTTTTTTTCCCCTCTTTGTTAAGGTGGTTTGGTTAATTTTCCCTTTCCATAAAGGGGACTATTTTTCACTATTATTTCGAGTTGCAATGCTTCAAAGTCATATAAACTTTAATAAAACTGAAGATTTGTGAACCTTCATGAGAAATAATATTAGAATTCTAAAGCAACAGAAATGTGATACAATATATGTCCACTATGGCATACAGTTATTATCATAAGTGATTTCCAACTGACACCTAAATTTTCAATACCTTGAAAAGCTGGTGAAATTGAATGGAAAAAAAAAGGGGGATAAGATTTTGTGAAAGTCTAGTTTTACATATGCTTTACAAAGTTACTGTATTTCTTCCCACACACATTATAATTAGAAGCAGTATGTTTCTTGACATTATTCATGTAAGATTTTTTTAAAATGAAAATATTCCTAAAACATGAAGGCCACTGTTTCATTGTGATGTACATAGTTTAGTATCTAATGTGAGTATTCCCTTGAGAAAATCTCAAATAACTTATGAATAGACTGCAATGTGATAGAAGGCACAGCAATGACAGCAGAGAAGCAAGATCCTAGGCTACCGCAAGTGAGGGCTTCCTCAAATACAACAGCTGGGGGCAGAGAAGCAAAGGAAAGAAACTTCTTACCTTCAAAAGATCTCCTAGATATAAGGATCTCCAACAAGACACCCTTGCCTCCATTGCCAACCCTTAAATGAAGTCTGGGATCCAGGATCCACCCTTTCTTGTCACTCAGGTTCACTGCATACACCTGAACTCCCCTGGGTTGGTCCTGCCTTCTCATCAGGCTCTCAGTCACTGGTACAGGTCATGACTAAGCATTGCCAATCTTTTATCATCCTCATTTTTTTAAAAAAGAACTAACCCTAAAACTGAGATCTGTCTAATCTGGGATAGATGTTCTTGAAACAAGAAAGACCATATGGTGCTTAGAAGTGTTCAGATATCTGATTGCTAGCTAAGTTTCAGAAGCATCATTTAACAGACTAAAGAATTTCTGCACTTCTAACACATTATTCAGGTAACCTCAGGCTTATATGCAGTTTTCTTTCTGCATGTTTCAGTAAGGTGCTGCTAACTCAATGGCAATGTTAATGGAGAGAGAATGTGGCTTGAGAAGGGAGCACTTTGTGGTCTTTCGTCTTTAGAGCTGTGAGAACTGCCTCAAGACATTTGTATCTGAGTCAAGAATATCTCACAGCTGTGCAGGTATGACAATAGGGAGATAGTCTACATTCTGTGACAAAATGAAATTTCATGTTTTTCTGGTTTAGTTCCCTGAAATATATTTACATTAAACAAAACCCAGTGCTGCCAAATAATCCAGAGAAGCTGCATATGATCTATAGCAGCTGTGGATTTTTGGTCTCACTCTGCAAAATTGTCCCTTCAGTCAACTCGGGGTTAATAATGCTATCAACAGCCAATAATTGTTGGCTGTGATAACTTCCAAGTAAAATAATAGTAAAAAATATATTATCCTAGCTATTACACCAAGTAATTTTTAAGAATTTTTCTGTTTACTTTTTCTGAAGAGGTTCATCCTGTGTACTGAACCTTCTCCTGCACTGAACTTTGATAAAGAAACTACTACTAAACATCCTCACCAGCAGGGCTGCATAGCAGAGTCTGAGGGCATGATTTGATAGTAAGTTTAAGACAGTTTTTGGCTGCCAGGCCTTCCACCTCCCTGCCTTCCCCACCTCTCCTTTGTGCCACCTCCACTGCTTTTTGTATTTCCCAGAGCCAACCCTGTTCAGTGACCCAGACCTAGAAGAACACAAAAGGTCTGGCTGTTTTTCTGTGAGCTGAGCAAGCTGCATGTCTTCCCCTGCTCAGCAGCAGGGAACTCTCAGGGTGGCTCTGGCCACAGTGACAAACCGTGTTGCAGAGTGAGAGCCATTACAGCGCTTGGCCATCTTTCAAGCACCAGTTCCTCACAGGGAGCGGAGGGGCAGCACTGAGCTCTGCTCCCTGTGACAGTGACAGGGCTCAAGGGAACGGCACGGAGCTGCATCAGGGGAGGGGAACTGGGGTTAGGGAAAGGGTCTGCACCAGAGGGCAGTGGGCATGGAGCAGGCTGCCCAGGGCAGTGGGCACGGCCCCGAGCTGTTGGAGTCAAGGAGTGTTTGGACTATGCTCTCAGATATAGGGTGGTCCTGTGGAGCCAGGGGTTGGGCTCGGTGATCCTTGTGCATCCCCTCTAATTCGGGATATTCTGTGATTCTATGAAATGCCTTAGTGAATTTACCCACAAGCATTCTCCGTGAAATGTCAGAATGCCCACAACAGCAACAGATGGGCATGAAGCCATGTGGGCACTTTCCTGCACGTTCACTGAGACACTGTCTGCAGGGACTGACATGAAAGTGTGTTAAGGCCACTGGAGACAAATGTTTCTGAATGTGTTTCTAACGGGTGTGAGGATGTTGGCTTTTAATAGAAGAACTGAGGTAAGAACAATGCTACATAAGAACTGAGGCAGTCCTAAATATGCTGGTTTTGAGATGATTGTGCTTCAGTTTGCTGTCAAAAGTGCATTTTTCCCAGGTACATATTGCAGTAAATTGTATGTATATATATATAACAACATATATGTAGTTAAATCTATGTGAGAAAACTACTCTTCTTGTTGTGTTCTAATCCTTTGTTTCTTTTTCCTTTCCAACCCTTTCAGATTCCATAGATGGGAAGCATGCTCGAAGGACTCAGTCCAGTAGTCCTCTGGGAGAACTGTTTGACCATGGGCTGGACAGCTGGGCTACCTCCATTTTTGCACTCTCTTTTTTTTCTGTCTGTTCCCGGGACAATGGGAAGACTGGAGTTTCTGTATATACAATGTATATGTATTTAAGCATTGTCTTGTTTAACTTTATGTGTTCACACTGGGAGAAATATAACACAGGAGTTCTTTTTCTTCCTTGGGGATACGATTTAAGCCAAGTGGTAAGTATTTATCATTCCTGTTTTATTTTTGTTTTTATTTTTTTAACTATGTTAGTGTTTGCATAATATTACTGAAATAGAAAAAAACATAGCTCAAGGCAAATGTATTTGGCTAAAAGTTTGAGTGTGAAATTGAATAACCCTAGAAGTAATTTAGAAAAATTTCCTGCGTTTGCAAAGAAAGGGCATTCTCAAGCAAATTGTCAGCACTGGGGATTCATTGCCTTGTAGGAAGAAGATTTGCAGCAAGCTTAGCAACTGGATGGCATGCGTGAGAATGTCATTTAACTGCCTTTGATTTGTGAAATTAACAAAAATTGTTATGCTCTCCAAAGCCGTAAGCAATTTTCCCACCAAAACTAGGTTCTGAAGCAGTGTGCAAATTAGTCCAGAGTTTATTAATGTAATTACACAGGTGTGTACATTACTAGGCCTGACCAGTTCTCCTAAGTCTTAAACTGAATGTGATAATATAAACAGCACTGTACATACTCAGTGAGCATCCACTGTTGTCAGGTGATTTCCACCCTTGAAAAATGTTAGATTAATTATTTGGGAATTATGTAAACTAGATTCAGAACGTGAATCATTTATCAGTCCACAGCCACCTTGCAGCTGACTTCTTGCCCAGCTTACAGCCCTGCCACACGATGGACATCTTCACAAACACGAGCAGTGAGGTTGCCACTTGCCGTAGTGACCTCACTGTGCAAATGAATGGTAGCAGTGGCAGCAGCATCATGTGTTGCCAAGGGCCCTGTGCTTGGATTTTGGGGCTGGCTAGGCTCTGAGACAGCCAGATAGCCAGACTCTTGCAGTCTGAAAAGCAAACTCCCAGAATTCTGAGATTCCTGTCCCAGGCATGGGATAAAAGGTACAGCCATAATTGAAAAGAAGTCTGACAAACATTCAAATACGTGTGTTAATGGAAATATGGTATTTGAATTAACGGCTGCAGATGTATTGCTGTAAACATAATCAGAATCCAGTTGTTTGAGAACAGCTCGGAGACGGTGGTCCAGCTGTGGTGCATCTGTTTTATCTCCTAGGAAATAGGTTCTGGGAGAAGAAGTTGGCTCAGCACTAAGACATTAGGCAGCCAGCTGGTCTGCGAGTTTGTGCTGTATCTGTGCAAGGCTTCTCAGTGAAGTCCTTTCAGCGGGAGATGAATGGCTGTGCTCAAACCAATTTCACTTGTTGCTTGGGTGATCGCCACAGATAAATATATGCACATTTAGAAAGATCTTTTTGATTGCAACCTCATCAGAACTGTGTGAGTGCTTAAATGTGGGAGTGGATATCAACTAATGAAGCCGTACTGTTAAATCTTCCAGTGCCTTTCAGTGACCTAGGCCCCTGCAGCAGCTTTCCCATCTGGGAAATAATGTAATAACATTTCCCCACCTCACAGATTTGTGGTGAGGCTTAATTTCAGTAGAGTTTGTAAACTGTTTTGATTATCTTGGATGCAAGGTGCTAACAAGTGTTACTTCCTCTTCCCCTTTGATGCGGAATTGCTGTCCTATGTGTTTTCTTTCTAGCAACTTCTGTGATGATTAACTTACAGTGAAAATAATAAGCATATAAATGTAAGGGTTTTTTAATGCTCAATTGCATAATCATCAACAGTGGCGGTAGACTGTATTATTGAAATGTCTCTATGTCCGTTTTTCCATCTGCTAAAATCAGCTTTTGTAGTTGTGATTGTCTGAGCAAAAAAACGAGACATAACGTGTAGATAGAGGTAGTATTTTTTGCATTAGTTCAAAGCAAATATTGTGCACATCAGAAAGACCCATACGTATTTTTTTCTGGCTGTGCTAAGTAGTCCAGTGAAAGACATTAATTCTGGAATAGACACTGCCTTGCCCTTGTTTTTCAAACTGGTCCAGTAATGTAGTATGATGGGTGCACTCTTCATAAAATCACAGTGTTATAGACCCACTTGGGTTCGTAGAGACCTCAAAGATCATCCAGTTCCAGCCCCCCCCCCCGCTGCAGACAGTGCTGTCAATTGCTAAACCAGGTTGCCCAGTGCCCGATCCGACTTGACCTTGAACACTTCCAGTGACTGGATACCAAGAACACCAGCAAGTGGCTAATGAGAAACAAGAAAGAAAATGCTTTTCTTGCTGCTTTGGTTTTTTGGTTTTTTTTTTTTCCCCTCAACTCGTCCACCAGATGTTGCCACAGTCGCATTCAGAGGAAGAGGGTGAGGCAGCACTTGCAGGCTGTTTTCAGGCTGCTCCCATGTTCACGATTTCCTACACGGCATTCCTAGCTGAGTTGCTGCATGAGCATGCCTCTGTGCTCTGTCTTAAATGATTCCACTGGCAGTATGATGTGATTGCATTGGCATGCCAGAAATTCAGGTGGACTGGTCCTCTGCTCCAGCTTTTAAAACGCATGGCATCCAGGAACATAGGATTTCATTATCATTACAAAGCTCAGGAAGTACTGCTTTTAATATAAGTGTACAGATAAGTAACTTAGAATCATAGAATTACAGAATCGTAGAATCACCAAGGTTGGAAAAGACCTCCAAGATCATGTAATCCAACTGCCCACCTATCACCAGTATTTCCCCACTAAACCATGTCCCTTAGTACAACATCTAAATAATTTCTTGAGTACCTCTGGAAGTGGTGATTCAATCCCCACCCTGAGCAGCCCATTCCAGCTCTTATCCACTCTACCACTCTTTTGGAGAGGAAATTTTTCTTAATATCCAACCTGAACAGAACACTGCTGCTGAGTCAGCTCCATTGCATATAAATACGGATGGTCCTCTGACTGGATCTGCGTTAACTTGGTGTTAAAAGAGCTGTTGTACCCTGGGAAAAACTATCTCGTTACAAATAGAGACATTTGTGGAACTTTGCTGATCACATTTTACTGTGTTTTGATGACTCATTAGAACTGGTAACCTAATTTCAAGAGCTGAGCTGTAGCTGGCACTCCAATTAGCACTGATTACAGCAAACAGCCCTTTATGGGGAACTATGGCATGTAAACCTGAGATACAGCGTTGATAAGTGTGAAGGAGAGTCAGTCGAAGGGCTGAATGTCAGTGGGCCCAGCATCAAGGAGCAGGACACAAGGCTGCCTTGTACTTACTCCCCTGCAAGCAGAGAGGAGCAGCCTCTTGGCACTGTGTCATCCTGACAGTTTCTGATAGAAGCCCCTTCCAACTCAAATGATTCATAGATTCTGTGTCATATTGTTGGAAGGACCATGATGGCTTCTCCTCCTGCCTGGTTCCTAAAGGAGAAGGCTGTGGCATCTTTCTGAGCACTGTGAGATTTAGTGGGAGCAAGGTGATATCACGGGTAAAGGGGAAAGCCCACATCTTGCATCAGATCCCTTCTTTCTGAACCATTTGATTATGATTTCACTCAAATGCTGCTTAGTTAATTAATCCCTCAGTGTGTTTTGTTGTTTGCCTGCCACATACCATGTGTCTAAATGCAAAATGAGCTTTTTTAACATACATAAGAAACCGTGTTTATAAGCTAATTATGCCAATTTCAACTATTTCTTGAAAGAATAAAAGTTGGGGAAAAAAGGAAAATTGAAAAATTGCACATCATACTAAAGCTCTTGTGGGAAATCATTAATTTTTATTATTTTAGGAAAATATCATACTTACTGTCAGTGTAAAACTTGTGTTTATGTGACGGTACTGTACTCCCTAGATGTTCAGTGTGAGTACTGTGTTAATGGAAAGTATTCCAAGGCATGAACAGTTAATACTGGTGTAATGTGCTAGAGACACTGAATATTACAATTCATGTCATTTTTTTGTGGAATCATAAAAATTCATAAGTGTATCCAGTGTAGTTTCAACAAAGATGAAAAAATGTTTGAATTTCTTTTCTGTATAATTCAGTATACCCAATGAGTCTGTATGCAAAACACACTAACCTACACATTAACACCATCTGTTTTCAGATTCCTATCTCTAGTAAGTGCTATTGCCTCCTCTTAGATGAGATCTTGAGACAAACCTGGAATTGGCCTCATCAGAAGCCACAGAACCCAATACCATATATGTCTGATACTTGCTTGCAATACAATCTTTACTATTATTTACTATATTTACTATTATTTAATTTGGACTTATTTTACGGAAGTTTGTGATTATGTTAATTTGCTCGTGACTAGCTTTATACATGAAAAGTACTAAATCCAATCAGTAAAAAGCTGTCTGTCTTTTCTTAGGTAGAATTACACCGTTGCACTTGGGAGCACTGCTGCACATTTTAATTATTATTATTTTTTACCATCAATGCCTTTTAAAACAGTCTAAAATACATACAGCTTTTTAGCATACTTAGTTTCTGTCTAATAATTTTGACAGTCTTCAATTTCTGCTAGCACAGCTTAGATCCAGGGACACAGCCAGCTTCTCATTGCCCAGGATTCTAAAAGAAATCTTGGGGGTGCTGCAATGAATTCACAGCGGTTATTCCTACTGATTCCAGTGATAGCAGGGGCTTGCTTACAATTCTCTAGAAACCAAAATACCAATGAATTGAAGCCAAAGAGTGTTTCTCCTACACAGCATCTGTTAAATGAGAGTCAACCTCAGCCTGGGAGCCTTGAAACCCCCAGTCCCAGGGCAGGGGATTCCCCATACGGCACGTTGCCTCAGCGCTCCCGTTCCTAGAGGTGTGCTGACATCTGACAGTGATACCCGTAGTGTTCTGCCAAAAATACTGACTGTAATAGCAGATAATACCGAAGCTCCTCTTTTATTGCTCGCCAAAAATGTCTGTTCAGAGTGCAACGTGTGAGGGTAAATTCAGGCTCTGTCAAAGCCAGCTGGAGTTTTGCCCTCAAATCTGATGGAGCTAAGAGTTCATCTGTCATGTCTTATGGATAACATAATGCAGTCTCCTTAGGGAGCCAAATGTTACCTCTGTTGTAGTGGGTTGTAAAACCCATTATATACATCCTTCATTTAGACCAGTATTTCTCAGAATCCTAAAACACAACTTTTGCTCTTGTTCCTGCTCTTCTCCTTTTGGTTCTCACGCAGGAAATTGTGCGTGCAGTCCTAAGATGCCCCATTCAATAAAATTCTTTAAAATTTATGTAATGATAGGGCAAGAGCCTTGAATTTAGATACGGAGAAGTGAATGAAGTCAAATACAGTGGTATCTAACAAAAAAAACAAGCTAAGCAAAAAGGTAGTAAATTCTATCATATGGTAAGGCTGGAAAATATTTGTGATCGCAGAGTGAGAAGCTGTACTGAATGGAAAAAATAGAAGTTACCAAGTGTTACCTGAGAAAAAATAAGTGAGTATGCAGTCTCCTCACAGCATTACAAGTAATGTGACTGCTTGGACTTAGAGGTACAGTGAATTTTCATAATTCACTGTTAATCTTGGTCCAGAACAATTCAGGGAACTGAACCAGACAGCACAGACTTAGCAGTGGTTGGCAGGGCTGCTGGCAGCTAGCATCAGGTGGAGAGCAGGGCTGTATTTCTGTTTGTACTGAGATGGTAAGCAAAATTCTGTGCCCTTAGGAGGAAAGGATTAAAAATGCATTATCTTTTTTTCTTAGGTGTTAATAACAGCATATCTGCTCACTGGCATTGTTGGTGTGGAAGTTTGGCAGAAGCCTTTCCTGTTTGGTTATTACATTACAGATGTTTTAGTAATCTTGCTTATAGGTAAGTGCCTGGATCCATAAAGAACTTCACTGTTATTTAATTCCTTTGATCAGATAATTCCCTATTTTGCCTATAAATTTCCTTTTCCTTTTGCAAGCATTGGCCAGTCCCAAGCTGACATGAATAGAGGTGATTAGTAAGAGTCTTACTGGTAAACTTAAGCTGGAAACATTTTTCCTCACTGAATTCATATCTGTTGTATACAAATAACACAAAAATCGTTCCTCAGTTATACATGCAGATCAATGTGCTGTTCTGACTGTTTTCAAACACTCACAAACTTCTACTATCAGTCAGGTAAAATGTTGCTCACATTTACATATGGTAAAAGATAAGTAGTTCAGTCTGCAGCACACTACAATCCAAAACATCATGGATAGAAGATATTATTTAAATAACGAGAGGAGGCAAAGCTGTAGATCTAGATGGTTTCTAAGTTCTGTTCTTAGAATTACTCTCAGACCAGAAGTATACATTTTTCATACACAGCAGTTGCCAGTTTGCTCATTACTTGACACTGTCAGTGTATCTTGAAGTAAGCAAAGAGCACCTTCCAGCTGCCACAGCTAGACTAAGAACATGAGTTACATTGCAATGAGCTAGAACAGCAGTCTTAGATACAAAGGTGTGCATGTGGAATGCTTCCGTGTGTTGATTGGAAGGTGACAACATCAGCATATGTATTTTTCCAGGATTTCTATATGAACTTACAAGTAATGACAAGTGGGCACAAAACAAAGGGTTTGGCACAGGCCAGACAGACAGAAATGGCCTTGAGCCAGATAGAGGACTTGAGAAAAGGCTATCACCCAGATCCAACCCCAGCCAGGGGCTGCCAACATGTTTGTTGGGGTGCTTCTAAACCTGCTGCATTTGCACAGCTTCGTGTTGTCACCTGCCTGCAGAGGTGTCTGCAGCATCTAAAACTGATCCTGTGTGACTGAAGTTGAGCAGTCTTTTTATTTGTCAGGACTGTTGTGAGCACAGAGAAAAAGGAAGAAAGGGCAAAAGCAGTTGGCTGCCCTTTTGGTAGGCAATGCAAGGATCAGTCTGGCCGTGTGCAGTGAGGAAATGCCCTCTGGTGGGAAGAGGGAGCTCTGTCTGCTCTGGGAGCCGTGCTGCAGAGCCAGAGATGGGTGCTGGCTTCTGAGTGAGCTGTGCTGCTGGGGTCTGCGAGTGCAGAGCTCCATCCACACTATCTACATCATTTCTGCTCCTCTTGTCAAGGCACATGACAGCTGCCTCTGTGAGGATCTGGATGCCCTTGGGAAGTCATGGGTGAAAGTTAAACTCAAACTAGTCAATGTATTAGGAAGAACTGTGCTAGGAAAGCACATCAGCATGACAAAATCCATAGAACTGAGCATCTTTTTTCATATTCTACTGCAAAGTGAAGTTTGATAGAGTGTTCCTTTAGATTTAGGAAGAAGCGCTGCTTCTGTCTAGTGTTGCATGGCAGGATTCATAAGCAGGGAGCTGAGTACTTCTTCCATCCTTGTCCCAAGCAGAGGAAATATAACTAACTGAGAGCCAAAACGTTTCTTTGAAAATACTGTTTCTTGCACTTTGTCTATAATGCCATTAGCAGGGCAACTTTTGCAGCTCAATTATACCTTTAATAAAGGTGTAAAGTATGCAGTGCTTAGTAGCATTCTGATCCGGAGAACACTTCAGCTTTGTCACAGGTATGAATCCCAGTTCAACAACAGTGCTTAGAATGTTTTATCACTGGATAAACTGTGTGCTGTAAATCTGGATATATAAAGTTTTTAGAAGCTTGCAGTAAATCCCAGGAACCCACTGTGCCCACTGAAAGAGCATTGAGGTAGCCCACACCAAGGGCAGAGCACAGCTTGCTCGGCCAGACCTGTTTGTCTCAAGTCACCTCCCTGCAGCACGCTCAGCTCACTGCCTCTGTGGCCACTCAAAACCCAGAGCAATGCAATAGGGCCTCTGCAGCTTTTTATGAGTTTGTTTCCCAGAACTCTGAGAGGAGCCTTTAAGCCCTAACTGCTATCCTTAACCATCTGATGGCATTTAAGAGTCAGCAGTGCTCACTCTAACAACAGACCTGCACGTCTGCTTCATCAATACTTGGCCAAGAGCATGCCTGCAGTTTTGTGCTTTTACTGTTCTGTACACAACAGGAGTTCAACTGCTGAGCTGTCACTTTTCTGAGCACAGCTGGGCTTTAGCTAGCTAGTACCTTTTATAGTGGGAAGGAATCCAAACAAGAAGCACAAGAGTGGAGTTTTTCAGATGTGCTTCCTGGAGTTTCTCGGAGAAAAAGAAAAAAAAGAAGAGCCCACATATAACCTCAGGATGAACTCCACTCCAAGCACATCCTCAGTGGAAGCTGCGGTATCACCAGGTGACATTCACTCCCCCAAAAAGCAATTTTTATCAGGTGCCAGAACACAGAAAGATATACATAAAAACCACAGTGATACCGGTGTTTAGATTAGAAGCTTTATGAAAACCTCCCAAGAGAGAGCTTTACATATGTCCCTGGGAACTGTCTTGCACACAGTGAACACCTGTAGGAAGGTCAGCACTTGGGCTGCTGAAAAGTGCCCTCGGAGGCCTTCCTTGTGAAGCTGAGAAACTTCTGCAGAGTGTTCTGTGGGAATTCTGCTACCCAGTGAATAGGAACATGTAATTTCTGCAGGCAGTGAATGCAATTCCATCCTGAAGCTCCAGTCCTTATGCCCCCTAACACACACCTAGCTGAGCATCAAACAAAATAAAAAAGGCTGTTCTCCGTTTTCAGAGCCTTCTGGACAGAAATACCTTTGTTTTCCTGCCTTCTGGACAGAAATACCTTTGTTTTTTTTCCCCTCTTAGCATGAAAGTAGCCAGACCTTTCTAAAGTTATGTGCCTGTGTGCTCAGCTGGAACTAATTACTTCTGCTCTCAGCAAAGCTTTTGTGGATGACACTCCAAAAGCCCCACTGGGATTTAACCACAACTGTCCCATAGCATTATCTGGCTAACGAGGGTCTCTTCAAAGGGCACCACTGGGGTGAGACCCGTCATTTATTTTCACCCCTCCAGGATGCCCCAAATACCAGGCATTCCCTGTCACTGCCTTATCGGGTTGAGAGCCATATAAAATATTTACAATAAGCATTTTAAAACAATCAGTATGCTACATGCAGTCTAGTACCAAAAATGATGCCAAAAGATGTCACGGACTTTATACAAAGATTTTAATTGACAGATAAACGTCAGTAGTTTAAGGAGCAGCATTACTAATTGATTATGGTTTCTGTCTCACATTGCAATTACATGACCTATGATAGGGTGCATGAAGCTTTTTCATACTCAAGACACACACGCTAGCTCTCTGTGGAATAGATTTTATAACGTGCAATAAAATCTGAGCTCAGGCTGCAATCTTCTCCACACTGGAAACATCCATGTAACTGTTTTCCTTTACTTGACTGTTTATTTCCAGGCAACTTACAGGAAATGTCTTTCAACCTATTAAATTTGTTCAGAAAGTGTTATCAGTCGTATCAGCTTCATTCCTTAGGGTGCCATGTTGGAAAAACTACTCCTAGGTGCACAGAAAGGTTCCTGCTCCTCCTCAGTATCAGTTGTCGTTGCAGAACAATGCTTTGTGGTTGAAAGATCACCAGAGCAGAGTGGATATGCTGTGCTTCATTGGTGTGTGGCACACGGTGCCGGCAGTTTTGCCCTCCAAACCCAGGGGCACATTTGAGTCTGCTCTAACTGGTGAGCAGCAGTGCCCACATCTGGCTCGTGAAGCTTGTGGCAAAGCTGGTGCAAATTTTCAAAGTACAGGTTTGAACATGAAATGTTCAGTGGAGTACTAACAGCTGTCGTAGATCGGAAACTTGAACTTTCTCTTAGAGATGGAGCCAAAGGATTCAGAATTTTTTCCTACGATGTGAACTGGATTGGGTCCTGTACTCTGCAAGGAGTGTGTGTGCCTTGAGGTTGCTCATTTCTCTGAGCTACTTAAGTATGTGAAATAGGGAATGAGTGCATAAAATAAAACACATTAGGAGAAAAAAAAACTAATGATCAGACCAAGCTGCATTTAAAACATGCCAAGTATTTCAATTCTGTAATGTTGAGAAAGCACAGTTATTCATCTAAAGCAGTTCTTAAACGATGTCCTATGCTGTATGGATTGAAGGAGGACAGAGAAGTCATACAGCTGGCAATTATACAACAGCCTGTTCCTTTTCCATGTAACAAAATTTTAGAAGGCCATGGTCAAACAGCCATCATCTGAAATGCGCATTTCTTTAGTTGAGTTTTTTTGGTCCAAGTCAGTGTTACAGTTAAAACATACCTGATATTTTATTCATTTGAATATATCTCCTGCATGCCAACCCTTCACAGGACATTTATTCCCGTAAATCCATTCAGTAGATCTGCATCACAGCAGGCAGGCAGGTTTCTTCTGGCTGGAGCAATCTGGACACAGCCCTCTACCTCTTCTCTGGGGCACAATTGCAAGTGAGGCAGCTTGCTTTCCCATGGAAAACCGGTGATGTTGGGAGCCTTCATAGCAATGCAAGGCACTGATCACAAAGACAACTTAAATGCACTTCAGATGGTGGAAGGAATTTTTCTTTCTTACATACATTAATTGTGTATTTTTTTCTGCTTCATGCCAATATGTCATTCTCCACTGATTTTCTATAGTTCCCATTGCAAAGTAGCTGATTGTTCTCCCTCACTGTTGGACAATTAAGTGATTAAACGCTCAGTTAAATGTTTTCTAAATTCTATCACTCCTACAGGCCCTGACTAGCCTTGTCTAAAAAGTGTAGTTAACATGAGTTTGCTTCTACTGCTCTGTCACCAATTTACCATCTAATAAGGCATTGCTGTGACAGATTATACAAGGCTTTATAAGAAAAGGGTGTGAAATACTCATTTGTCACTCCAGGTCTACATAAAACACACTGGAGTTCGTGTATAGAATAACCCATCCAAAATAGCCACAATAACCCAGAAAACAAGAGCTCTGAGTGTTGCTGGCAGGATTAAACCCTGAAACTCTGGGGTGAACCCTGAACCTCCAATCAGTGGTGTTGATCAAGATTCCATGATGGTGACTGTGACAATGATGTGGTTTCATTCCACAGGCAGTGAGAGCCCCAAAAGGGAAGTCACACAAGGGAACTCACCTGGCAGGGACCATCTGGTGGCCAGCCTTGAGTTTTTGACTAAGGGCACTGCTCCTCAGGTGCTTGATTCTTGCTGTATGCTGAAAAAGAAATTTGAACATCCATGCTTTTAAACAAGACTACATCAAAGCAGCAACTGCATCCATAACCTAATTTCTCAGCCTATACTAAAGCCCTCCAAATGCTAATTGTTACCTTGCAGCTCAGTTCAAAGAGATTAATGCACTGTGTTCTTAGACTTTGAAAATGAGCTATAAAATCAGAAAGCATGACAAATGCATCCCTTTACTGCTTTATACTCAGTGTCTTAGATTCTAAACATCGCAAACTTACATCAGCTTTTTGCATGAATGCAGTACTCGTGTTTACACAGTACTCTTAATCATGTCAAATGCTTTGAGAGTGTGTAGGTGTGTCCAGGTTTATTTTTCATCTGTCCTTAAATTACTTAATACAAAATTCTGAATTTACAGGCACAATTCAGTCTGAAAATTATAAGTTTAAGAGTTTTCTTCACTTACTCAGTGGTTATAAGATTGCAATTTTATGTAACTGTAATTATGTAACAGTAAAATGTAATTTTATAGTAGACCGGACAACTGAACATGCAGTAATCTGTGTGCACAACCAGTTATGAGTTTTCTTCCCAGGAAATGCGTGGGAAAGCCACACAGTTCCACAAAAGCTGCTGTTCCTGCTGGAAATGCTCCTGAATGTTCACCTTTCAATGAAGCCGGCTTTCAGGCACTGCTCAGCATGCTGAGATATGTTTTATAGATCTGGCTGTTCTAAATTGAAGAATTTTTCAAGCTTACATTGAGGCCTAAATATTTTCAATCTTCCTTTTTTTTTTTTTTTTTTTTTTTTTCTAGTGGAAAAGGAAGTACTTGCTATCCCATTCTTTTGAAACAAGCATAGTCTATGATGAATAAGCTAATGAAGAATAAGGGAGGAGGGTGATGATATTTAAATCGTAGGTGCAACATCAGCAGTTAAAGTGTTGGTTTTTACTCAGTAGAGCTTCTGCAGTATGCAAAGGAAAAGGTCTGTGCAGGGCTCTCCACAATTGCTCCAGGAACTCTGTTCTGGGGGAGGACAGGGAATGGTAGGTACCCACCTGAAGACTTTGTGATGAAATAGGTGCGAAGAAAATAAACAGCTGAGATACCTCTTCCTTTGAAGCAGTGTATTTCATTAAAAATAGTGTCCTAGGCGTTCTGGCTGCCTACTTAGAGTTATTTTAGCATTGCTTAAAATCTCTGCAGTTGGGTGAATTCAGGAACCTGGTTACCTGAGGCAGGCTAGGTCTTTTCTCTGGTTACTGTAAGAGCATTTTGTAGAGCTGACAGAGTGCCAGCTGCCAGTTTCTGGACTCATCCTCCCTTTCACTACAACAAGCAAGTCACCCAAGTGGCTGCACTGTGCCATGGTGAGATAAGCCTTGCAGTCTTCATGCCATCAGGAGGTTTTGAGGAATGTTTTAAGATGCCTTCGTGTAAGTGAACTTAAATACGTCACTGCCAGTCTGCCATTACTGCCAGGTTAACAGTGGACAAATGTATTGCATTGTCCATCTCTTGCTGTTTGTTTGTTAGTTTGTTTGTTTTCTGTTTTTGTTTTTTATTCACTCAGAAGTGTAACACAACTAACACCTTAGCAGTTTTGGAACGGAATTTGAAAGAGGCAAATGAAATCTGAAGTTGTCACTAGAACTGATGGGAATTGTCTTTTTGCCCTTTGCACACTTATATGTGTGTGCTTGAGTACATAACTGTCTGCATGCTTACAGATATATAAATCTCTCTACGCATCCTTGCTCACGTTTGGAATACAAGATATGCCTTTATTTCTGACATATCTGTAATCCTGAATGCACTGGTATTGGGTTTTGGGTTATTTTTTTGGTAGTTGTTGTTTTTTAATATGGACAAGATAATTCCTGATAAAGAGCTTTGCAAATGCTTATTTCTCTGAAAAGTGAGACGAGATACTGAAAGGCTCAGGACTGAGCATGGGATTGTGCCTAAATCCCAGGATTTGGGCTTGATGCCCAGCGTGACACAAGAATTCCCTGTGTGTATCTGTGCCACCCATCTGTGCTTTGCATTTCTGCCCTCAGAGCAGAGCTGTTTTCTTACCTTTGGGATTCAGGATTTAAATTAGCTGGGGAAGATATTGAAGGTAAAACTGAAAAAATACAACAGCAGTGATATTTTTAACAAGCATGTGGGGGTTGGACTCGACAATCTCTAGAGGTCCCTTCCAAAGCCTGCCATTCTGTGAATCCATGAATTGTCTGTAGCGTTAAAAACTTCTAATGCACTAAGCTTGACTTTGTTACGATTTTAAAATAAAATAGGCTATTTAAAAAAAGAAAAAAGAAGAAAGCACCAAGGCCATCCCTTGGGCATTGCAGAGCTGGACCAGCGCCTGAGGGACAGCATGGTGGTGGCTTTCCAGGCTGCACCTTTTGTTCCCTGGACCAGCAGGGAATGGCAGCAATGCGGAAGCAGTAATTTAGCTCCCAGGCACAAAGGGCTTCTTAATGCCAATTAAAAGACAGACTTAATGAGTACCAAAAGCAGCCCCCTAGCCAGGCCTCCTTAGCTAAAAGACAATGGGGGAGAGCAACGTGTTGTAGGAAATGATGGAATTTTGAAAATCCTGCAAGAAAGAGGGGAACACCCTTTGCCTTCCCTACTGCATCCTCTGCACTCAGTTTGTTAAAGGAAAGGTGTCTAAAAATACAGAGGAGTGACTGCTGTAACTGTCCCAGTCCAAAAGCGACTTTCAGCTATAGCTTGGGGATTGTTTGTGGTCAGCATGTTATTTCTAACTAAAATGGCACTTCATAAAAATAACAAATTGCTGGCAACCATTGGGCTTTGAATTCTATTTCTAGTTGCAGTCTCTATTTCTGTTCCTCTTGGTTGCTTTTCTCCTAACAAATCAAACTTCAGGATTGCAGCAGGAAATTTAGATTTAACCTCAAGAGTCAATGTTTTGTCTCATGTCTGCTCTAATGTGATGCAGATGTTGGAACTGCTGTATGTTACTCAAGCTTTTATTGAACCAGCCCTCCCTGCCTAATAGAAAACATAGATAACTGCAGTGCACATGAAGCACAGATCATTCTGAAGGCACTAAGCTTGCAAATTTTGTAAATACATTTACAAAACACTTGAACTGTAACTTCAGTTGCAAAGCCTTCAGCTGTGTGATACAGAGATTCCTCCATGGCAAAGAAGCAGAGCTCTTCATCTTATCTGTTTTAAGAAGCAACAGGAAGTAAACAAATGAAAATGCAATACCTGAAATGACTTGCAGGCTGGATATTCTTTTTCCAATTCTCTGTTTCTTCTCCTTTAAAAGATAATTGAGAAGACTGCAGAAATAGAATATCTACTGTATCCCTTTTTATTTGTTTTCCAGCAATCCTGGAATCTCTACTATCCCTGCACTTTTAGTTTTCCTTCTCCTGTGCTGCCACTCTGGCCATGCTAAGACTTAGGTATGTCTTTGATGAGGGCTGAATGCTAAACACTGACATTTCGTGAGAGCCCACTATTCTGCACTGACTCTGGTGCTAAGTAATTTGGAATGGTTCTTTCTTGTGCTCGTTCCTGCTGCCTTGTAATTTGTAATATTTCTAATAATGAGATGAAAGTGTGTTGTACTGACTGCGCGTGTGAAATTTTAAGGGCAAAGCAAAAAGTTTACAAAATCTGTGTTATTCTTCCCCCTACAAAATATTAATTACGCGTGCATTTAGTGCTCCCTTGGTGATCTTCAAGTATTATATTCTAGAAGCCAGGCAGAAATATATATGCTGCTGAGAGCCATCTCCGAGCAACAAACCGACCAGGCAGAGGTACTTGATACAGGAAAACCAAAACCAAAGAGCTCTGTGAGAAAATGGATATCACGGAGTAAAGAAGGTCATACATGCTCACCTAGTTGGGCTGACTACTGCTGCTGCTTTTTAAAAGCACTTGAATTCTCACTTCTTGCTGGAGTCCTTCTGTGCCCCTTGGACGAATGCATTCTGTGTGGGGGTGTTGCACAGCGCACCACACTGGTCCTCAGCCAGCGCCTGGGTCCTCAGCAGCAGCAAGGCACAGAGACACAGCGTTAACAAAGGCAAATTCCTTGTCCTTTATTGGTTAAAGCTGAGCTCCAGAAAGGTCACAGCTGTATTTAAAAAACAAAACAAAACGAAACAACAACTCATCAAAATGATGGCTATATCATGAAAATTAATTCCCTTACGCCACTGTCTCAGCAAAGCCTCACATTAATTGCATCTCAGCATATTGGACCATAAACCTATTATTTCCCCACTGATGTGGGCAGCGCTGTTGAAGATTAATTATCCTTACATATTCCATTGGAAAGCTTCTGGTGTCAGATTTGTCTCTCTCTGCATGAACAGAGAGCAGCTCACGCAAAATGGGGCCGTGATCTTTCTTAGATCCTGCAGAGGAACCTGCACTGCACACAATTGATTGTACTGACTTGTGGCATCACGTTTTAGAAGTCTTGCAGCTTTTGTCACTCATTGCACAAGAAAATCTGTATCAGCAACTACTTCTAGCAGCTAACACTTGGAAAAATAAGGAAGGTTATGTTATTGCCTAAAGCCTCTGAATTTCATTTGCGTCCTGTGATGAATACTAGAATACCAAGTCATTTCTACAATGGCTCATTGGCTCTCTTGTCATATGAGAGACTGTGGGATTGTCAAGCTGGTATGACTGTAAATCAGTACATATCAATCTCTCTTTTCTTCCAGGCTTCAGTTTACTTCTTTCATTTCCACAGACACTATACAACATCCACAGGTAAGTGAATTAACATTAAATAAGTTCTACCCCCCACCCCCCATTTAATTGTGTATTTAATGGTTTTGTTACATGAGAAATACATGTAGACTTTCAGCCAGCTGTCCTAAGATGGTACAGCAGCTTTTTTTTTCAGTCCAGCTTTCAGCATCTGACTGGCTTCTTTCCTATGTCTGTAGCCTCTCTAGTTTCCCTTTCACTTGCAGCTCCTCAGGCAGTCTCACACTGTTCCTGGATGGCAAAACAGTGAATGCCCTCTGGATATAAACAGTGTATTTTATTTGCAGCCAAATGTGATTCCTGACTTCTACCCGCTTTAAGCAAAATTATGTAGCTGATCATCTCCACTCCATAAAGAGTTTATTGTCTTTCAGATCCTCCTGTAAAACTCCTCTCTGTATGAAGGCTGCAGATAATTGCCATCAGATATGGGCTAGGCAGGTGGCAAGCTGTGATTACATCTAAGAGTTGGCTTGCTGCACCTAGTGATTTCATACACAGCTCTCTTATACTCCAGTGGCCTATTTTTATTAATGCTGTCTGCCTTCCTCTAGCACTTGCTAGCTCATTTCCCTCACCTGTCACATCGGGTCTCTCAGAACCCACATTTCCTGGAGGAGGGGCTGTCATTCCCTATCTTAAGGAATTAGTGGCAATGAGTGTTAGTGTGTTGATTTTGGAGAGACTCTAAGACAGCAATGCAGAGCTCCTAAGAGGCCCTCACCTCATCGCAGTCTGCCCCCAGTGAGGAGTTGCGGGCATGAGGGGCTTTGCATCAGGGAGGGCGAGGAGGAGGAGGGCAGCACTATGTTCTTTCCACTCATTTCGGGACTTTTGCTTAGTATTTGCCTCCTCATGTCATCATCTGACATAGGCCTTTTGGCAAGTTTTATCATCCCTCTAAGCAGAAGAGCACCCAATTCTAAACACCCAGCTGGAGTTGCTTGAAGGATGCACACACAAGCTATGTGCTGGTGAGGAATTTGTGTTTTCCAGTAATGCGCTTTCTCTCCATCCTGCTGCCTGTTCTCAGTCATTATTTTATCAGAAGACTATTCTTTTTAGGACTGAAGAAAGTATTTATTGGCTTTTTGTCTAGCTGCCTTTATAAACACAGATAGTCAGAGATTTTAAACAGGACACTTCCCAGTACACTTCAAACACAGAATCGCTCATGTGAAAACTGTGTATGAAGAAATAGTTTAATGATAGTGAATTTTAGTACATTAAAGCTCCTACTGCTTTTATAACCTCTCAGCGTGTTCTGCCTGAGTGAGAATGCAAGCCAGATGCAAAAGGCACTGATGTTACATTTACCATTTTCCCATCTGACAGAAAATAGAGTCCTTCGCTACCTTTATTTAGTACTGTCTCTAAAAAGCATCTTAAAACATCCAAGAAGAAAAACAAACAAATAATGCCTCACAGATTTTCCATCACTTTAGTTAGCAAAAAAAAAAAAAAAAAAGTACCCCCTACCTTTTGCCATTGCTGTGGGATTGTCCAACATGTCTCCTCTCAATCCACGTAACAGCAATACCTGCCAGCCACGTGCTCAGCTGTGTTGTCTCTGTATTGGCTGAAGTCGTTTCCTGTCTTACATTAGAAGGTTAATCATCTAAAAATACACATTTTGAGTTCACAGTAAGTTTGCATGCTGTGCATTTGGTGACACTGGAGCTACTACAGCTCACTGTGTGCAAGCCAAAGGGGTCCACTGCCAGACAGTGACGAGAGAGGGGAGCTGACCAGAAGCTGTGTGAATAAAACAGTGCAATAAATATGCATAAATATGTTCCTTTTATATCCTACCCTTTCTCTTTAAAAGCTTAGGTACCTAACAGGTTTGTACAATTAGCTGTGTTGCAAAATGAATTCTTGGGCTGAGTTCAGGCTGGAGTTACTGTGCGGAAATGGAACGGATACATTTTCTTATTCCATAAAATCATTGTATTTATTTGCAGAGCACATTTAAGGAAAACACTGAAGAATGATTCTTTGTATGAAGGACTCCTACCTCTTGTGTCACCTCTGTTGCTCTTCATGCTTCTTACAGTCTGGGTGGTTTTATCTCCAGGCAACATATTAGCAAAGCAGCCAAGATTGTTTTTATGGATGGTTGGGGTTGCTTTCTCAAATGTTATTGTAAGTATGTTTGTGGTGATGGTATTATTTAGAGACAGATTTGTGTCAGCAAGACTTCTATTTTTATGTGAATAAACAGAAGGAGCAGAATCTGTAGTTAAAATTCAGCAGAATCGCCCACACTACTCCTCTTCCTCTGTGCTACGCTCCTTCTTACAAAAACACATCCCAGCAGTTGGCTGGGCTGGGGAGCTCACAGTGCTGCAGCATTTATTTTACTGCAGAAGAACATTTTGATGAAGGCTCTTCCCCTGCCCTTCGCCTCAGGGTTTTATGAACAACCCAGAGAGGCTTTAGTTCCAGAAACGTAGCAGGTACACACTGGCACATCCAGAATCAAAGTACAGTAAAGCTGAATGCAGGCTCAGATTTACCAGCAAGAGTAGGGGTTGTCTGTAGCCTTTCCCTGCTGTTCTGCCTGTTAGCCTGTGCCACACAGGTCAGATGGTCCTGCATCTCCTCTTCACTGCTCAGAATAAGGCCGTGCTGCAGACAGCAGCTTTTAGGGAAAGACACGAAGTGATGCAGGAGCACAGGGATGGCTCTGCACCCAAGGACTTCCTTTCTCAAGCCACATCAACACTGTTTCCCCCTTTTAGTGACCGTGAGGCAACATAAACCGTGAGCAACTCCGCTATGAAGACAGGCTGAGGGAGCTGGGCTCTTCTGGGAGAAGAGAAGGCTGCGGGGTGACCTCACTGCAGCCTTTCAGTACCTAAAGGGAGCCCACAATCAGGAGGGGAATCAACTCTTTGAAAGGGTTGATAACTGCAGGACAAGGGGAAATGGTTTTAAGTTGAGGGAGGGGAGATTTAGGTTGGATATCAGAAAGTCCTTTACAGAGAGAGTGGTGAGGTGCTGGAACAGGCTGCCCAGAGAGGTTGTGGATGCCCTGTTCCTGGAGGTGTACAAGGTCAGATTGGATGGGGCCCTGGGCAGCCTGGTTACATGGGGAAGTTGGTGTCCCTGCCTGTGGCGGGGGGTTGGAGATTCATGATCCTTGAGGTCCCTTCCAACCCTGGCCATTCTGTGATTCTGTGATAAACCATAGCAAAGTAATAGCGTGGGCAGGCAGGCGCAGTCAGTAGTGGGGCCATGGCAGGAAACACAGGGCTGAAGCCTCATGCCTTCCTTCCTGGAGAGCAGTAGCCAAGAGAAAGGTATTTCTCTAGCTAGCACTAAAATATCCTAAAGCATTGCACTGGTTGACTTGTTAGGAAGGCAATCTGCAATAGCATGTCTGAGCAACACTGCATTCCATTTAAAAAGTGGAAGTCTCAGAGTGCCTTGAGTTGGGAGAGAGAGCTTTGAGAATACAGGAATTTTCAAAAGGAAAGCAGCACTCTTTTAGGAACTGTATCAAGGCATGGGAAAAAATCTTAACTGTGCTCCTTGATAAATGCCTTTTACAAGTGTGCATTCCTGAAGGTCACAGACAACTCCATAGTAAGGAATCAGTCCCATAGAAGTCACAGAATCACAGAATCACAAGGGTTGGAAGCAGTAGCTTCACCATAGACTGCAGTTTACAAGGCACTGAGTGCAGCGCGCTGAATGCGAGGCCTTGTTTCCCTTGAACCAAGGCATCTGCTGCGGTACGAGAGGAATTAAAAATGTATGCATGTTAGTTGAAACGTATAACATTTAAAAAGCGGGCATAAAAAATGTATGTGTATTAGTTGTAATCTTTAACATTTAAAAGCGAAAGCTGGGCCCCGTTTCCTCTCACCTCCCCTGGCCCCTCGCTCCCTGCAGCAGGGACGGTTGTCATGGCAATGTGCATCTTCCTCCAGCCTGACAGGCCGACTTGTCCTTGTCTGCTCTGCACATGCCTGTGTGATGGCCTCCCCCAAGACGGCAGGTGAAAGGCATCCAGCCCATCCTGAGAGATGGGGCATTTCCTGCATTTTTGGCTAAACAGAGGCAGAAGGGCCTGGAAAGGAAAGCTACTGGCCTGGCAGAGAGATGAGAGAAGTTCTGCAACCCTGCTTGGCACTAAGCTTGCACTGCTCCAAATACTCACTGTAAATCTTTATGAAGGATTGAGTAATGTACTTAACAAGGTGTAATAATGATTTAAAACAGTGTGAAATCCAACCTTGGGACAGGTGCAATTATTCAGTCAGGAACTATAGCCTATATTCATGAACTGGAGAGATTGCTTTAGCAACGTCTGGAGCGGTTCCTAAAAGGCTTGTAGAATTGGTGCTACTTGAAACACTCATCATCCATACTGATAATTCACTGTAAGCAAATAAGTTTACAATACGTACAGACACACATTGCATTATTGAAAGGTTTTCATTTTTGGACATTCTTCATGCCATTATTTTTTCCCTATCGTTAGATTTCATTCAGACTGCTACTGCTGCTCTTATGGGATTTCAAGCACTGCACAGGGAAAGGCTTTTTATTTTTTTCAGTGTTTTCAGGATGCATAACATCTGTTTTTAACGATATTCAAATTCTGAATGAAGCTTAAATGGATAAAACTTTCCTAAAATTCAAAAGGGAATGTTGTACGTGAGACAAAAAATCCCAAGGAGGCTCAAACAGATAAAACACTTGAGTATTTAACTGTATAAATGTGATCTTGATCTCATGACCGTTCAAGGTCTCAGTAAAATGAAGCTAACTGCTTTCAGCTGAATGTATCCATTTTTTCTGCCATTCTGGGTGGGATCCCTTTCCTAAGGCCCCAGCTCCATCCCAGAGAGAGCCCACTGCCATAACTGAGACAGGGAAGCAATGCTGCTCAGGGGGTTGATGTGGTACAGGAATGAGTGCTAGAACAGAAAAACAGCATTCAGAAGAGGCCTATTAGTTCCTCTCCCTTACGCACGGCAAACCAGAATACATCTCTCCGTGCCATGTGCCATGTGATTAGAATACCACTGTGCTCTCCCAGTGATTAAGTGGTGGCAATTTGATTTGGGATTACAACTTTATGAGGCTGTGTGAAAGCACAGAGTGTCAAACAAACTCCCCTTTTGCGAAAGCAGGCTTCAGCTCATAAAGTGTAGCATGTCAAAACATTGCCTCCTTGAAAGAAGTGTATATTTTCAATTACCTGTAATAAAGTCCTTAAAGAACCACAGACAACAAGGCACAAAGGCCGTCGATAGCAGTTTCCTTTGCAGAAACAGGCTCCATTTTGAGGTCTAGCCTATTTTTCCCCATCGAAAGCAACCTGAAGAAAAAATGGATGAAGGCTGTTAGGAGCGAGCCGGCTGCCCCAGCACTTCTCACCCATCTGCCTTTCTTCCCACAGTGCAAAGTCATCATCTGCCAGATGAGCAGCACACAGCCGGAGCTGCTGCACTGGTTCCTGTTTCCCTTGGCACTGGTGGTCTACGCAGCCATCTCAGGGCTGCTGGGTCAGGCAGAGGAAGCCGTGCTGGGTGCATTCACAGCGCTGCTCACGGCCGCACACGTGCACTACGGCATCTGTGTGGTAAGGGGCCGGGGGGAGCTGTGTGTCTGCGTGGGTGAGGGGCTTCTGGAGGGGGCTTGTGTGTTGTCTGGATGGGGTGCTGTCCTGGAGTCCGAGCGTTAAGCTATGGCTTCCTCACGTGTTGCATGTAGCTCATCAATGGGGCGTGGATGCCCTCTCATCTTCGCTCTTTCTCCTCCTGAGGTTACTTGAGTGAAAAAAGCAGGAAGGTAAAGGGGGAGGTAAGATGTGTCACATTCTTACAGTAAGGCGGTCAACTTTGCTTTGAATCCACAAGCAAAACAGCTGCTCGAATTTCTCATTTTTTCACAGCCTTCTATTAGCACCTCTTAAGCTGGAGACCCAAATGGTTTTCCAGTTAATTCAGTCTTCCCAGCACATTTCTGTGTCTGCTAGATATCAATTTTGTCATTTATTGGCATCTGAATTACTGCTCTAATTCGTTTTTTCTCAGTTAATGCCTTTTTTTTCCTAAATAGCATTGTCAAATAATCCTTAGGAAAGTGTCTTAATGGGGCTTCACATCCACATCCAGATAAGACATCTTACATGGCAAAGACCTAATTTAAAAGGGATTTGCTCAGCATTCTTTTATTTAAGACGTGCTGTTGGGACACCAGGATTTTTCCTCCTGGCTATGAAAGAGGCCCTGTTACCAGCAGATACTGTCACTGTAGCAGACTTTATCCAAGCACCAATGTGGGATACTCTGTGAGGAGCAGAATGTGGTTACCTGGTCAAAATCCACTACTGAATGGTCGGGTCCAGCTCTGCCATGATGTATGCCAGCTGGGAATCTGATCTGTACCAATTTAACTTCCCACAGCCCTCTTGCTCAAACACCTGAGGGTCCCCAAGCACCCGCAGGGCTCCACAAACACCAGGGTTGAGTGCTTCCCACTGTGGCCATGAGAGGAGAGGTGCTGAACTGCAGAGCATGTGCTGAGCTGATCTTTGGTTTGTCTTTAGGGGAGGCAGCTGAGCGAACACTTCAACATTTACATCTTTTCCCTGAAGAAACGTGTCCAAGAGTGAACACCTGCACTGTGATTGGACTGTGACACTTCACGTAAGATTTCCAGCTTTTTGATGTGATCAGTAGTGGAATGAATCTGATTAGAGCAACCAAAGAACAGAATAGCCCAGATACTCGAACTCCTTGACAACAATGCTTCATCTTAAAGGAAAATTCCTGGCCTGCAGAGGCGTTTACCAGGTTGTTCTGCTGCCAGTATTTACTCTCTTCACTAATGCCATATCTCTACTGTGAAGCACTGGTCTTCCTCCTCCTTGCCCCTGTGCCCCAAGCCCTGGGTACTGCCATGCTGGGTCATGTGGGACCCACCATGTTTTGTAACTCTGCTTGCTCTGTCCACCAGTGGGACCCCACAGTGCAGACCCACCCAGTGCATCCTTCCCACTCAGACATCTGTGCCTGCTGCCGTTCCCATATCTGTTTCCTCACAACTCATTTCTTCCATGCAGCCTCCTGAAGGGCTTACGTACACCCAGGCTTTTCTTCACCTTCTCTGAATGCATGAAGAGAATGAGATTAAAAAGTTATGGGCACGCCATATCTTCCTCCTCTCCAGCACTAGGGTGAGCCTCAGCTGACCCACATCTGTCAAAAACATGGGCTCCACAACCAGGGAATTTGCCTTTATGCTTCTGTTCTATGCAGAAACCAGTGCGCTCTTGGTACTGCAGTAGCAGCAAACGGCGTGCCCTACAGAAGTAACCAGCTGAGGATAAATGTAGCCAGCAAAGATGCTCATATTTCACTGCCTGATGGGTGCTTGCTGATAGGCCAACTCAGCATGCAGCATTCAAAACAAGCAATGAAAAATGAGCCATGTTCCAAGCATTTTTAAGCCCCATCTCTCGGTGCAAAATGCTAAGCAAGTGATTATTTGCTTCTGTTCTTGTTCCGAATTCTTGTGGTTTTACATGATGGAAAGAACAACAAACAAGACAAGAATTGAGAAGAGTTTTTTTGCTTTTTAGTATCACCATTTGCATGCAGATGTAAACTGCTCACTTCATCCATAATCTGCAGGGGTTTTCTGTGTGTCTTGGAGGAAGGTGCAGGAATCTGAGTTCCATTTCTTTGCCTATGCTGCCCTCGCCAAAGGGCCCTGTGGCCTTGCAGCTCTAACCAAACTACCTGCCCACTTGCCCCAAGGGGAGCACTTTATTACATCTCTTGCACAGACACGGGTGACTGAACAGCATGTGTGTCCAACAGGGAACTCTCAGCCACCAGAAGCAGGGCAGAAGTTAGCGAGTCGCTGAACATTAGATTCATCATAACCTGCGCACTGGGGACGAGCCTGCGGTTGCCTTTCCCCCTTCACAAAGCAGGGGGGGAGGCTGATCATCAGCAAGTGAGGAGCAGCAGCTTCCAGTCTCCCTCCCTGCTACAGGCTGTCCCATTCCTGCCCTGGGAGCATGAGGCTCCGCAGAACTGCTCCCCAGGTGCCCGAGGTCTCTCAGAGCCAAGCTGATGGCTGCTTAATGAAGGATGCTGCTAACAGTCCCGTGCATGCTTTGTTTGAAAGGGAACTACGAGCCTGAGGCAGGTGTGCACCCAGCGATCTCATTGATTCAGATTTGAGATTCATCATTGTATAAGTCTCACCTATTTCAATATTTTTAACACATCCATCAAAAATGTCTGGAGGAAGACCTGACAAGAAAAGAACGTGAATACAGAACCCAAAATTATGCCTGGGCTGAAAGTGATAGGACTGGAGAACTCTGTGGACAGGTTTTCATTTTCCTTCTATCTTGCACTTAAATTGTAAAATAACTGGAAATAATGGTCACAGAATTGACACAATTCAATGCACTGGAGTATTTTGAAATATTACATTGATGAAATTATAAAACTTGAACTGTCACAGCTGCCTGCACTTGTCTCATTCTGAAGTACAACATCAATTTAAAAGTAAATTGAGCACTTTTTTCCTTTTTAAAGTAATTTGTCACTACAGTCTATGTGAAGACAAGTATAAGCAGAGATAATGCAATGCACAGTGTACATATTGAATTGTTAACCGTCAGAGATGGTAACCAGTACAAGGAGAATAAAAATGCTCTGTTCATACAGCAGTATGGTCCCAGATTTATTTCTGCCATGTCAGGTAATGGCATGAGGATGACCAGAGTCTAGTTGAAGAACAATGCAATCGTCTAAAAGTTTTCAGCTATTTGAACTGGAAAACACATTACCTCCTTTTTGTGCTGTTGCACATTGGAACCGGCCCAAAGACACACATATCCCCAGTAGGCTATGAAAGGTGATTTCACTGGCTCTGCTCCACAGACTGGAGTGCCGAGCTCCCCTCTGCCAGAATCCTCCCAAAGTGGGGCTGGGCAGAGGATCAGCCCCAGCCTGGTTGTATCTGGAGGGCTCAGTCTAACCCTATGGTGGTGGCACACACCCAGGTGGCTTCAACCCACGGCACAGAGATGTGCACCCCCAGCTCACACCCCTGCAAGTCAGCAGAACCCACTGCAGCACCACTGCATGCGCTGCCAAAGCTCAGTCCTGAGAACTGCAATAAAGTTTTCCCCTCTTCTTCACAAGTGGTCTTGCAATCTGAACAAGGCGGCTTTTAGGTATGGCGCAGCAGATTCGTCCCTGAATACTTGAAGTGCACGGGGTGCTTCAGTGCCTTTGCTGTACAGAATTATTGCCTTCCACAGAATCATGGAGGCTGGACAAATCCTCTAAGACCACCTGGATTGACCACCAGCCCGCCCCCACCATGCCCACTAACCACATCCCTCAGTGCCACATCCACATGGTTCATGATCACCTCCAGGGATGGTGACTGCACCACCTCCCTGGGCAGCCTGAGCCACTGCCTCACTGCTCTGAGAATAAATTCCTCCAGATATCCAACCAGAACGTCCTCTAGCACAACTTAAGGCCATCACCTCTCATCCTATCACTAGTTACCGCCACCTCTCCTTTAAGGTCATTGCAGAGATCAATAAGGTCTTCCCTGAGCCTCCTCTTCTCCAGACTGCACAATCCCACTCCCTCCCAGCTGCTCCCCATCAGACTTGTGCTCCAGATCCATCACAGCTTCGCTGCCCTTCTCTGGACACACGCCAGGGCCTCGATGTCTTTCTTGTAGTGAGAGGCCCAAAACTGAACACAGTTCTCATGGTGCAGCCTCACCAGTACCCCACTCTTGCATCCCTCAAGTTTTGCTTTTGCTGCACTAAAACAAAGTAATGTTACATGAGATTAAATACGCAAAAGTTGGAAATCTGGCATAAAAAAGAGTGCTGTTTACATGTACATAGGTATACACATGTATGTGCATGCATAGATACTATTTGCACACATAGAATAAGTGAAGTTAATTTTTTAAAGCAGCTCTTTTCCCTCCTGCCCCCATGTGCAGTCAGTCATGAAGCAAGTAAATGTTTTGAAAAAGAGAAAAGGATTATTTTAGCCTCTAGAACTGGACAGATTTTAACATATATTTTTTTTATTAAATATGTAAAAAGATAAACGCAAGTCAAGTTATTCACATATTCAGACAAAAATCTACTCTACCATGCGACAGTTTGTGGATAATGCGAAACGCCCGATACATCTGAATAAGACTTTTTAAATCTATTATGTCATTACTTATCTATTTATAATTAACAATACATATGTTTACATTCCTTTCAGTTTACATTTAATATATAACCGAAGCTTTACGGTATGCTATTTAGTAAAGGTCATTACAGACGCCTATTAAAACCATAACAGATCGATGGGTTACTCACGGGGTGGCAGGAGGAAGACTCTCTCCTGCTCAGAGCACGGCTCTCCACTCAGCACAGCGGCTTCCAGTGCCAAGCAGGTGCAGCCCTGCCACGGCTGCCTGCCTCCCTCACTTCCCCAGACACGGCAGTGGGAGCCCTGTGCTCCTCAGGCCCAAAAAAGCAGAGATGGAACCCGCCTGACACAAACCTCGGCTTGCTGTCGCCGTTGTTCTTTATATGTGCCCCAAAGAGAGAAGTCAGCAGCCTGGATGTGAGACGCCAGGAGCTCAGCCACCCAACTGCCTTGGGTTGGGTACCTTCAGAAGGAAGTCTTGGAGCGCTCCCCGTGCCCCTGCTCTACCGCTAGCAGGATGAACCGTGGCCATCAGAGACCAGGGCTGGCAAAACCAAATTGATGCCTGGTCCCAAACTGTGTGCCCCCCATCCAAAATCCCCTCCGGGTTAAAGGACAACCGCTCCTCAGTTCAACAGCGTTATGAAGAACTACTGTTTATTACAATGACAATTGTAATAAGTACATATGTTCTAATAAACACAAATACAATGAAAATGACAATTCCCCCATCTGTGGTGATTCCCGGAAATAATTCCTTTGGAAAATATGCATTTTTATACACCAGATCTTACTTGTACCCAATCAAAATCAGGAAGGGAAGCACTGCCCTGTTGTTGGTTGCAGCACTTTTGGTGTCACCGGGCTGGTGCTGGAGGCACAGCCAGGAAACCCTCAATCCGGATGGTCCAAAACTCTTCTGCGGGGCAGGGGGAGTGATCAAGGGAACTGAAATACCTGTTCTAATGTCTAGCAGTATTCTATATATTGCCTGCGGCGCAGCACAACAGCAGCGTTGTCACATTTCACTCAGAGCCACTTAGCTGCAAAAGATTTCTTGGGAATAGAAAGCCGCATGCGAGTGTGTGTGTGTCTGTGTGTGTGTCTGTGTCTGTCTGTCTGTGTGTGTTGGGGGGCTGATTCATTAAAACCCTTTCTGTGGAAGCATCAGCTGGGAACCTGAGCTTGAGGTTAGGTTAGCTTTAGACCTAAGGTGATTCTGCTGTTCTATGGGCTTTTGAACTTTTCAATGACTGCAGACTGAGCTGGGACTCCCAAGTACCTGCTTAACTAGAGGAAAATTTGGAATTCAGAAAATTAAGTGAGAGGCCAAGAATACCAAGCATAAAATACTCAGAGCAACCAGAATGCACAGTTCCACAATAAAAACAAGGAATGCTTTGTACACTTCAAGATATTTCTGTTGATAAAATACCATCCTTTAGAACAGGGTAGCAGAGACCGTTCTGGAAGGGAGCACTCTCACCACAGGCACCTCCAGGTTTGATGCATTTGTGCAGCATGCTGGCTTCACTGGAGGACTCAGCCAAGTGCGGTGCCCCTGGCCAGTTGGATGGGCACACCACCTCAAGGAGGACTCCTTGACTCCTCTTCGTGCTTCAGAAGCAGCCTCGGCACCCACAAGGTGCTCATCACCACTTCTAGGGGGTTGGGAGGTTTTCAGGGCTGGTTCTGTGGTTGGTTTCCTCATCCATGCTTGTGTCGGGGCAGCAGAGCGGAAGGAAACAGTTGCCCTGCTTTGTCCTCTTCTGAGGGTGCGGAGCCAAGTGTGATGGCAGAGATGGTGTCCTGCAGCTACACCTGTGTCAAGGAGATTTCTGCACCTCCGTCAGCACTGTGCCCTGTGGAGGCGGAGCTGCAGCTGCAGGCTGGGACAGAGTTCCTCAGGAAGGAAGAAAAGCTAGGAAATGTCTATTGACTAGTCAAGAAACTGGGAGGGTTTTGAAGAACTTAAGTGGATGTCTGTCCTCCAGAATTAAGCCAAAAAACATACCATGCAGCTTTCTAACACAAGGTTTTAAATCTCTCCTAGTGAAACAGATGCCTTGCCTCTCATTTGGTAAAGGCAGGAAAGGAACAAACGTGAGCAACACGAGCATTTTCCTCCACAACACATCTCATCGTTATGGCTTGAACATGACTTCCACTGTATCCCTTTATTCCAATTGTTTGACCAAATTTATGCCTCAGGGCAGACGTACAAGAAAATGCCAAAGCACCACAAAAGTGAGAGACACAGCTAGTGGTACGGTACTTCTTGCCACACAAAATGCCAATATAAATATGTTAGAACAAGTTACAAGTGTATCATACTTAAGACAAAAAGGAAAAAAAATAAATATATATATTTTCTTAAAGAGCAGAACAAATCTCAAGCAGCCAAGTGGTAAAGTTGCAGTGATGTACAGTAGGTGATGTAGCCCTACAGCCTCTCGGGAGGATACACTGAAAGAAGACTTCTGCAAACGCATCTTGGCAAAGTATGGGTACAGAATGCAGTGGTTGGCTGGCACTCACTATGGTACATAAATGTTAATGGCAGACTGGGAGTGAACTGATTTCAAGTTTGAGGCCACACATGTTCCATTCTCCAGAAGAAAGTTCTCACACAAAATGAAAATTGTCAGAGACGCTGCGTGAATCAGTACTCCTCCTGCTGCTGGGGCTGTTCGTGGACCTGCTCTTCGCCTTCATGCTCCTCTGTGTGGCTCTCCTGTGGGCAGAAAAACACCCCAAAACATCCTTCAGCAGAAGCATGTCATCATCTCCTCCCCCTCTGAGTTCAACTAGCCTCAAGCTTAACTTTTAATTTTCCTTCCAATGAGCAGACAGCAGTAGCTGACAATTGTAAGGTTGCCCCCAGTTTGCTTCAATACCCTTGAACTGGTTCCATCTCATCTCCCTGCCTGCACCCAGCCTTTCTATTTGTCCTTTCACAAGGCTGTATCTGTACAACTGCATGAAAGCAAATGACACGCTTGATATATTAACATTAAATTAAATTAAGACATAAAACTGACATAAATGCTAACTCCCAGGTAACATAAAGCTGAGCCATGGTACAAATGAAACTTTCCATAGCTCTTTTGCACTACTTTCTATTTAATTGGTCTTAAATACCTTCTGTTTGCTGAAATCTGTTGCTGCAGCCTATGGAGTGTGAGTAGTGGCACAAAACTCAAGTGGAGTTAAAAAAAAGAAGTTGATGGAGTAATCAGGTAAGTGCATGTTGGCTTGTTTTCTTGACTGTTCATTGTTTCTCTAGCACTTAAGGTGCTGCACATCGACATAAAGACAGACACAGAACTGTTGCCTCAGAAATACAGCATCTCATGATATTACAATAAAATGCATTTACTTTGTTTTTAACCAGCGTGCGTGCAGCACTGATAGATCCCCAGAAAAATGTCAGTTCTCAGCACTATGGTGTTATCTGCTCCAGCAAGGCAACACCATAAATAAGTGGGTCACGAGGGGCTCCATGTACCATAGCTTCCCAGTGTCCTCCCATTTTGTCTCCCCAAGGATTTCTGAACCTGCCTGCTACAGTTCTCACACAATCTTCACTCCAGGCTCTTATCACAAAAACAGACAAGACACTTCTGCTATCGTTTGCTTTATAAATTAAATCCAGCCTCATTTTCTAGATCAAACATCACTTTCCCAAAGCGATATGTCTATGTCAGTACAGACCAGAGTCCAAAGGCTACTGAAAACATAATTTTTAATATTATGCGAAAATATAGCCAAAGATTTGCTTACTATGAATGCATTTCTTTGAAAGAAATTTCAGTCCAACATTCACTGACTTCCAGAAGCTACTGCTATAGGCAGGCGATGTTTGACAAACAGCTCCCTCTTGCAAATGGTAATTATACCTACTATCTTCTAGAGCTGTGCCGCTCAATCCCTGATCTGAGACACTAAGAGCAATGCTGAATCTCCACTGCTGAGGATGCAGGTTTTACACAAATTCCAATTTACAGCCAGACCTGTTATCTTGAGTTGACCTAGATGTTCCAGCACTCAGAAAGGCAGGCTGCTGCTTACAGCACTGCCTCTGCACTCCCCTAAAGCTTCTCCCGGGTGGATTTTCATCTTTCCACAGCGCCGTTCACTGAGCAGATCTGACACATCTACTCCCTGTCTTGCACTGGCAGAGCTCAGCTGAAGACAGTTTCTAAGGACAGTGCTGTTCCAGAACCCTGAGCTGCCATTCAAAATGCACCACAGCCTCTGCAGAACTTGCCCGGCGCCCGGTGCTTCTCATTAGAAGCAAGAGGTTTGGACAACAGACTGTAAGAGATTGATATTGTTAAGCTCTACAAACTGAGGCCAAAACTGAAAGGAAAGAGAGGCCCCGTGTGAATCTTCCCAGAACAGTTCAAAGTAGCTTATGCAACAAGAAAGTACATCCCTTCTGGCAGCAAAATATGTCTGTTTTTAAAAGAACAGGTGAACAAGGTCTCCAACATTTGCTGATAGAAATGCAGAAAAAAATTGAAATAGTCACCTGTTTACTACATGCAGAAACAGCCACATTTCGATTGGAAGTGAGCTTTCTACCACTCAGGTGCTATTTTGAGGTAGATGTCCAATAGATGCTAGATATGTTAGATATGTTAGATGGTAGATGTTGATCAGTACAATTGCACTGTAGTGTCTTATGGCCCCCTGGGGGGAACAACGCCCTTATTACATGTGGTACCTCAAGTCAGAATGTCTTCATGCATAGCATCTAAGAACCACATCCTCTCCAATGGATTGGAAGAGTGCAAGGCTTCTGGAGCACAGGAGCTTTGTGGGCAGAAGCTGACAGCTGTGGGAACGTGATCCTGCATTACAGGGTAAGAAAGCTGAGGCCTGGTTAACCCTAAAGCTATGGGCTGCTCTGTTATGTACCTCTTCAACAGGCTCCACATACACAGCTCTTATGAGATACCAAATAGAAAGCATATTCAGGCAGGTGTTACAGGTCATCTATGTGCTCTCCTTCCATGCAGAACTGGCACAGTCACTAGCCACAGGAAACGGCTTGGGAACGTAGTCCACAGCTCTGAAGGAGAGCGGTGGCTCCTCTCTTTCCAGGGTTACCTTTGATGGAAATGGTAAATCTTACGTGATCACCACAGAAGTTCTGAGAATTGGACACGTGCTTTTCAGTATGCACAGCTTGTATAAATACATAAAATGGGAAAGACAAGAGTCACTATGCACAATTACCTTGGGACTGTGGAATCTCCTTGAATAGCATCCCCTAATAAGGAAAGCAGTGGAAGGTCTATTTAGAGCATTTATTTCTGACTCAGATCACAAGGCCATGGCCATCTCTGCCTCCCATTACAAAAGATGCTTGCTTTTGACCTCTCAGTTCATGTGCCTTGAACTCTTCAGGTGTACCCTCAGATGGAGGAGCTGCAGTCGATGAAAACCAGCTGCTATGGGGGTGAGTGCCTTGCCCAAAAGCAGCAATAGCAGACGTACAGCCTGCTGGAGCAGAAAGTCACAAAACCAATGGAATTTTAAGCTACTGGTATGAAAATGTGAGCTGTGCAACAGACAGACCAAAGAGCAACAAGCCACCCAGCTTCTGCATGAACTGAGCCACAACAGCCTATCAAGGAAAGCAAATGCAGCAGTGCATTCACTTTACACCAAGGCCTATATGGTCTGGCTTTCATAATGACACACAAAGCCTCTCCCAGCTCTTCAGACAGAAGCTGTAAAACCAGACTACCAAATGCTCCACGTACTATCCAAGACCTCCATCTTGTATACAAGTAGTCACAGCACAAATGCTAGAGGCCACTTCCCACAATATCCAAACCTATCCTTTTCAAACACTATTCTTGGTCTATTTTGATTTTTTAAAAAGAATTTTCTTTTTAAACAAAGAAGCAGAAAGACTACAAATCAGCAATCTGTATTTGAAAATTACAGAAGATTACAGACTGATTGGCCAGACCAATGTAAGCGATACTAGCAGTCACAACATCTCTCTCTCACAAGCAAAGATGGACAATGAAGTTAGAACAGAAGCATACCAGGGAGAAGAGGAAGAATCTTTCAAAGACGAGGAGCCCACGTGGATTGATAATTGTGCTGTAAAACTCAAAACCCCACACAAATAAAGGGGGAAAAGAGTCTTAAAAGCTTAGGCTTTATTGAGTTAAACAAAAGATTACAAAGACACCTACTTGAAACTATGCAGGGATTTGGAATATCTAAAAAAGTAATGAAAAAAATGTAAGATGAACCTGATAAAAATCCCTTCAGTGCAAAACTACAATAATTAAACTTGTGGAGAATGCTTTTTGCAGGAACTAAACTTTTTACTGCACTCTGAGTTCATCTATAAGGAATTCAACCTACAATTCCCAGGAGGGATCTGTGAGCTACTGGGAGACCTGAGCACTTTAAGTGCTGTCCCAACATCTTTTATCTTTTATGAGGATTAAAATAACCATAACACAAAATACAGAGAGACTTTTCCCTTCAGAATAAGAGCAGTTGGTGTAAAAAACAGGACACGATCACTATAAATACAATAAACGTCTGTCAAATTACAGCTAGGAAGGAACAGTTTGAGATTACTATCAAATGCTTATTGGAGCTACAAACTCAAAGTTAGCCATGATATTCAAGCACAAGGCTCTGGTCAGGTCTGATTTGTGTAGTGTGTGTGAGCTGCGTTACCTCACATCCCCTTCCTAAAAGAAAAACATGATGGACACTGCAGCATTTATAACTGCCAGTGATCCTGGAAAAAAAGCAACAATCCAAGCTGGATCTACATGAATTTATTAGCAAGAAATCAGAAATGCTGTCATCGTCTATGTGTTGAGAATTGGGGCTATTTCCCATCTGGGGCTTGGGAAATCCAAACTGCTGTTACCAAGGGATTAACTCTCAAAATGCTGTGAGAGAATTTAAACTGGAACAACTTCATTACACAGAAAGAAAAAAACAGAACTGATAGGCAAAGCAGGCTGGTGAGACATAGCAGAGCACAAGAGCAAGAAGTGTGCATGAGCAAGAAAACAAAATCTTTGGTTCTCAGTGCTAAAGCACAAAGGTGCATTACAGTCCACCTACAATAGTGAGGAGGAGAAATGTACCCCAGAAGAAAAAAGATGAATCCTCCCACTGAAAGGCAGAAAAAATTGAGTGGGGAATGGCCTCTGCATTCTTCCCTGGGAGATGAGGACTTCTGGAGTGACATCCACGGTCTCCAAGTGGATATGCATTCCAGATATAAGCACAGCTGCTATGTGTAGCTCATGTGCAAGCACTGATGGTGCTTTCAACAGAGAAAGGGTTGGAGGGAGGAAGCAGATAAAGCACCGAGATGTGGGCTGAAGTAGGACATTTCGTAATGTGTTCTGCCAGTAGGGAAAACTGCAGTGAGAAAAGTAACAAATGCATTTCTTGGCTGGGAATCGCTTCCTATTTAAGCCAACTAAGACAGATGTGGCAGGGGTATGGGGAGAGCAGGGACTTTTCTGGCTTTGCTTTATAAATAAATCACTGTTCCTGAATCTAGAAGACATTTTCTCTGACCACTGTATGTGAGTAATTCTTTCAGCCTGTTATCACGAGCCTGGCAAATGTGTCCAATTGTTTACTTCTGTGAAAATAATGCTTTCCTCCTCCTTTGCCTCTCCATCACTCGTCCCACACCACTGAACAAATCCTCTTTCCCCTGTCACCTCTAATCTGAGCGGCGGCCCCTTTGGGTGGCAGCCTTGTGACCCTCTTGCACCCAGCATTCACTAGTTCTCTATTAGTCTGTTTTAGAAAAGCATTCGAGTTAGCAGCAGCTTCAGCACTACTTCTGATATAAAAACAGGAACAGGGAACAGATGTAAGAAAGACTACAGTGCCACAGGGCTGGAGAGAGATTAGGCTGATGCTTATGTGCTCTGGAGCCAAAGCTACTGTTCACAGGAGACTGGAGAGGTCAATCGTCAGAGCAGCACATACAGGGATTTAGTTAGCATGAATGGGAGCAGTTCAGCTAAATCTCCATCGAATCATTATCCCTCAGTGTATCTGAGGAATTTAACCAGTATCCTTTACAGCTCCTTGCTTTGTTCAGTGTCTACAGTGTTATGCCTAAAATGCAGTCAGATTCTTGTTTAATCTTGTAGACAATACATTTCTGCAGTTTTGGTAATAGGGGATTACTGCGTTTGCATCCTGAAGAATTTTACCTATAGCAACAGGATAAAAAATGCTAAGGAGCATTACCTCTGCAGATGTAATTAAGCACTTGGCAACCTGCACGGTGCCTACTGCAACAGTGCCACATGGGAGAGAGAAAGTTCACAGCCATACACAGCAATCAGCACCTCTATGAGAATTTGTCTGCTTTTCAGTCTTCAACACCTTAAAGAACACTGAGTGAAAGACTTCATGCAGAAAGGTAGGACCGAAACAGAACTAAGGCTCAGGACCACATGAAATCAATTTACAATTGTGACATACACACTTCCCTTCCAGATTAACTTGTGCTAAAATAGAATACAAAACCTACGCCAAAGCAGCAAAAAGCAAGCTGGCCTCCTGAATCTATCCCCAAGCTGAAAAGTCTGTTGTTTGTAAACGCAAGCTTCCTTTTGGGGGAGGATGCATAGAAAGCCTTGCTCTTACAGCTCTGCTGACCTACATATTGAATATCACTCAACACTGTGCCAATATTTTTTAATGGAATGAGGCTGTCTTATCTCAATAAAATACACATTAAATTTGAACTTACGTGTTCTTCTGAAGCATAGAGGACTTCCATTAGCCGATGGACAAGGTCATTATTCTCTCCTCCGTGTTCTTGGCAGAGAAGTTCAATCTCCCTTAATTTGCCAAAGTAGAAATCCCTTTCCTTCTCCACTCCTTCAAGTGCAAGTTTTAATGAATGTACCTGCACATAAACCAGTACGTGATGCATCAGTTGCGAGGCATGCTGCAGACAAAACAACTCAGCCTAAAAGTACACAATTGCACATGCTGACCATCACCTTAAATATATATTTGATTTTATAGCTTAAAGTGAATTCCACTGTTTTTGAAGTGCAACACAACAAAGAATAAACAGCTAATCAGGACACTGTGTCACACCTCCTGGATACATCTTAACCTTGGATCCTTAGAGGTCAGTTTTCTCAGCGCTCTTGCAAATTGAAACCTGAAGTGGCAGCTCAGGAGTCAGTGCTACTGAAAGCACTGCTTCTAGCAAAGCTGCCAGAGACATCATGTAGTGGTAATTAATGAAACATTCAGCACCGGAATTCCATTACTCTGCCTGGATTAATAGAAAACCTACCATATCTCCTTCCCTGAAAACACACAGGTCCAGCAGAAAAGCTCACAAAGGGAAATGGACTAGTTGAGAAGTAAACGGTCTTTCAGCTGCAAGTACTGCCATGTTGTTTTCTCACCTCTTTGCTGCCTCCTGACCTGCTGAACCACCACAAAATCTGCATCTCAGAACTCCGAGGCTGCTGGGGTGACCAGGTTGCACCATGGATTTTCTGGTCTTATCCATGTGCTGTCACTATCAACAAATTCTCTTAAATGTCAGTCTTTCCTTGTACACAAGAGTCTTTGGATTACGCTGTTGGTTTTTATTTCACTGCTAAGTCTGCTGCAAATAATTTATGGGTAACCCAGCTATTAAGGATTAGGCTTCATATAAACCAAGACAGATGTCACAATATATTTTTATACATACATATATGTACACACAGACATATATATATATATATTAAAAAGAATAATTTTGTGGCAGCAAAGCATGAATTACTATCCAAAGTGGTACAGACGATCAGTGTAACATGTGCAAGTGGCTCTCAAATTTGGAAGACAGCATAGTGTCAACCAATGGAAATAATCAGGGATGAAGCTGCCTACAGTAAACACTCTGACCCCAATCATGTCCAAATTACAGCCAAATTAACATCCAGATTTTAAGCCCTGCAATTACACAAATGAGTTTTCTAAAGGAAGTATGCTACATAAATTAACTTGCATCAAGATGACATTTGAGTGAATAGATACAGTTTAATAGAAAGTTTCCTGCTGCCAGATCCACTGCAAGCTGATTGATTCCCTTTGCCAGTAAGAACACCAAGGGAGCTCACGCACTGCTCTGACAGCCCTCTAAATCCTAGCAGTTCATCTTTCCATAGCTGCTGAGCTGGCAATGCCTTCTTCTGACCTCTGACTGCACTCCCAGAGGTGTCAGACAGCAGAACAGACCTGCTGCCAGGGCACGATCTCAGAGCATCTCATCCACATACGAATCCATCTCTCAGCAGCCACCTGAGCTTGACACCAAACTCTTCCCTTGGTAGTTTGAATCTATCAGTGATACAGTGACTGGTCACTTTAAAATTAACCATTTAGTCACGGGTAAGTATAGATAGCAAAATAGATCAAAAGTTTACAACAATTTGGTCTATGGATGTGTATCCTACTTAAACGTGGGGTCTTCCTCACATTTAAGATGTCTTGTGGATCTGCAGCAATGTAGCAGTGCATTCCTTGAGAGCAGCTCCAGCATCCAGACAGAACAAGAACCTAACTACTGCCAGATTCCCTGCTCTGTGCTGCAAAACCACCAGCCTCTGCTGAAATATCTGCAGCTAACAACACAGGCAGCTTCACCTTCTAACCTATTTACCATGAAGGCAGTTTCCTGTCCTCATTGCACCACGTACACACCATTTTGAGAAACAGAATCATTAAGGCATAAAAAATACGCACACAGCAAATTATCTGCAACATTCAGTAAATGTTGTTATAACCAAAGCAAATACACTTTCCTTCACTTGCATATCATCTACATGTCTGTGATGCATTACTTTGTACTCCTTCAGACAATTAGCACATCTGCATGCTAGTGTTTCCTTGTATTAAGATGCCAAGAGGCTTATCCTGTAGGAGGAACAGCAGATGTTCACTCCCACGTGCGGTGTCTGGACCAGAAGTACCCCTGCAATCCAGTTAATGTGTGCAAAGCAGTGGCTCTTACTAACTGCTCTTTCCTCTGGTGGTATGAACGCTCATAGGGCTGCATATCCAGGCTGAAGATTAAGCACCTGCTGTAAACACGCAGCCAAGACAGTGCTGTCTTCAGATATTACGTCTATGCTAGTATCCAGTTAACTGTTCTGGGACCACTCTCCATATGTAAAGGTCCCTTTTCCGCACATAATGTAATGTTCCTGGTCTGTGTTTTCTCCTCAGCTGCACTCAGAAACCCTTTGGGAGAGTGCTAGTTGGCGCAGACCTAAAGCACAGCAGGGACCATTTAGCATTTTAATGCTACAGATAATCAAACTCCAGGGCACGGTGACATGCCTTGAAAGTGTTTAATTTACTGGCACAGGCCAAGGCAATAGCTATGGCCATTTTAAGAGAGACTTTAAGATTGTTGAGAGCCATTAAACCAGCAAATGTTATGCATGGCTTACAATCATTGCAAATAGATCATCAAGTAATCCTATGGTAAAATATAGCATGTGGACGTTTGTACTTAAACTTTTCCACTGTAAGTTGCACAGAAGTTTAATGTCAGAATCTCCCTCAGCTGCCATTTGTGAAAGGGCTGAAATTAAGTCTGTTAACAGCCAGACAAGGCTGTGATAACTGCAGATGCCATTCAACAATGTTTTCTATCAAGACAGCAAAGTACAATTGGCTCCCGCCCATACCTCGCCTGGCTGCTGGAGGGTGGGGGAAAAATGGGCAATTTGGCTCTTCCAACATGTTCATACTGGGATAAGAAAAGCCTGGCTCAAAGTGGCTTGCAGCAGAGCTTTTTTGGCTCATGTTATTTGCCTGGGTGCATAAGTAATCATTAGTGGCAAATGAGATACCAAGTACTGCCAGCATTAAGAAAAAAGAAAAAAAAAAAAAAAAAAAAAAAAGGCTCCCAGATGATTCTAGCTAGAAAAGGTCTCTCAAAAATGAGCTTGTAAAACACCAACTTTCAAAATCTTTAGGATTTATTTTTTGTGATGGAGGAAATCATTAATTTTCCTCAAGGGTGTATGTATATAAAGCTGAAGGTTTTCACAGGTGGAAGCTGCTAGGAATACATTAGCAGAGGATGTGATAGTGACTGCCTGTTTGCATCTTAGTAAAGATCAAATATTTTTATCTTGCTCATATCCAAAGTGACTCTTCCTGCTGAAGTGAACACCTTCTGACTTCCACATACAAATGTCACAGTTTAAGCCCACTTAAATGATGTTTGAACTCTGCTTAAAATGACATAACAAAAGGTTCTGATTCTATCAGAAGTGTATACATTCATTATTTGTGCAACATTTAAGAACATTTCTGCTACAGCAACGACCCTGGAAGGCTGGTGAGCTCTGCTGTGCTTGCTGCTGCTCAGAATTATACACAATCTACAGTACGTCATGTTCGGTATGTGGCTGTCCATCACCACCTCTGGCACATAAGAGTAACAAGGAATTTGCAGTCGGTGCCCAAACAAACCAAGGTCTCTGTTGTTGAGGTCAATGGAAGTCTGAAACTGAAATGACCTTAATTGTGGAAAATTATACTTAATCCAGAATAATGACTTTCTGTATGCAGCTGCCAGGCAGCTCTTGCTGTAAAATACGAGACTTTTCCTTTCTGTATTCCCCTGACAAATACAGCAGTCAAGTCTCATTTATACAAGTGGCCTTGACATCATCAACAGCACGGTCTTGAGCCAGACGCAGGTATTTATTGAAATTCTGGCATTTTATTATGTTGCAGAACACTATATACTCAGCATTTTCATAAAGGTAGGCCCATTTTTAAACGAGAAAGGCACATTTCCTCCCAAATGCTTTCATTCCAGAAAGCAGAGTGCAATGAGCTAGTCTTGGTTCAGCCGCAATTCTCTAACCCTGCTAATATAAACAGGCTTGTTTTCTGCACAACACATTAAAATGATTTATTTCAAATCTGTAATACAGAAGAACAAAGACATTGTTGGGCTTTTTCTCATCCAACTGAAATAAAAGATACATTTCAAAACCTAATTAATAAAACCATCTGTAATAAAACTCTCATGCTTCAGCAAGACTCACCTGGCATTCCTAAGACTCCCTTTCAAATGTACTGGCACAATACCAGCCATCTCTGGTAAATGCTATTTTTAACAATAAATCTCTTTTTCTTCCCAGCTGGGCTATTTAAATCTTTTCTACCTTCATAATTCTGGAGGATATCATTCAGCAGAGGGCAATATCAGATTTCATGCCTGTCTGTGACAATGAATGCATCTAATTTTATGCCTCAAGTAAATTTACCTGTTCACTGAGCTGTATGACTTGAGTTTCCAAATCTTTATCTGATTTGGATGCTGAGCTGCTCGGTGCAGCCTTTTTTGCTGAAGATGGGCGAGAAGGTGTTGATCCCGGTTTAGAAGCTGGACTGGATTTAGCAGCACCTAAAAAATACAATCAATAAATAGCAAAATGAAATATTTTCCCCAGGATAAATATGTTGCTATTAGCCTGATGCTGAAATACATGTATCTCACTTGCAGACAGCCATTCACACCATTACTTCAGTGGAAAAGGTTCCAGCTTTCTACCACGGAAAAGGAAAACAAATTTCCATCAGTTTTACTTTGACCTTATTACTGAGAGGAAAGTAACTCAAACTAAAACACACGAAAATCAGCCTAGGAGTATCAAGTCCCCTTAGCTGTCGGCAACTTTCAGCTTTTAAAACAGAGCTGTTAAGAGACAATTCCCTTGGCCCAATGTTTGGTGTACCTGTCTAACTTCAGCCCCCTGAAAAAAGATGGACTTGGAATAAAGTCAGCTAAACCATCCCCACACTTTCCTTGTTGTCTCTATAAATCATCCCTACGATGAGGGCATGGAGATTCAAACAGTGTGAGCAGAACTAAATCCATCAGTGAACTCACGGTTGCCATGGTGACTGAGCGATCCCTTTTGATCTGCTTAGGCTTCTCTATTTGTTTCTAATGACACACACAGCTGAGCTTGACAGAGCACAGAGCAATGTCTCCACCAGGAAAAGCAGCAGCTAATGTCACACAGGCAGCCCTTCTCCACAAAGAAACCTTGCAGCCTCCTCACACCCCTCAGCAGGTCCCTCAGGCCTTGCTCTGCCAGAGCTGGTCCTTCCTGGTTAGCCTGCAGCCTCGCACTTTGTCCCAGGGTCACCAGCACTTTGCTCCCCTAGCAGCATTCTCCTCAATTCAGCCTGCTGGAAATGGGTTTCAGATGGAATCAGCACTTTCCTTGCTTGTGCTAGGAACATAGAGAAAAGCCCTGGCCCTCTCTCTAACCTCTTTTATTTGATTCACTAAGCAGGTATATGTCACGAGTCTTGCTTTGCAGCACCCATACTTACTGTTGGCTCTTCTGAAGAGCCAAGCACAGTCGTATGCTTATGGGCTCTATAGCCCTCCTTTACCACCAGCTGTTCTTGGCTCTGAATTCTGGGACACATGAAGCCCAAAGGCCAGCTAAGCTCTGCGGTTCAGAGTTCTTACTGTATTCCACGCATGCAGGAAGCAGTTCAGCTGAGAACTGAATGCTAAAAACAAGGTGTGGCCATTCAGATGTGAAACCTTAGCTGGGCAATGCAGCTTTCCTCTGCTCACTGACATTCTTGCACACTAAGGCAGTGCTGGACCTCCTCACTAGGTGCCTGCACACGATGAGAAAACAGGCTTTTCCCCTCAGAGGCCATGGCACATGACCCAAGCAAGGCAGGCTGTGCAGCCCCTATACATTGCTCCCTCTCACGTCCAACAGCTCTGTGAAGAGAGCCAGCTCTGTGTAGACTGAGGCAGGGATCACAAAAAGCTGAACAGTTAAGGACACATATCTTTTTCACCTGCAGAGAGATATAAGGACAGAGCAAGAGCTAACACTGAACGGCCAGATTTTCTCTCCAATTTGCAGCTGAGCCATCCCCACAATGCACGCTGAGCAAGCTCACATCACTGCTATCTGCAAGCTGGACAGTACCAAATACATTGCATTGTGTTCTGCTCTTTGAAAGGTACAAAGCCTTCTGGATTTCTGCAGCAAAGTGATACTAAGCTTTATAAAGTCCTGACAAATCAAAGGAAATGGACTTTTCTGCCCTCAAGATCAGCTCTGAAATGAACACGTATTCCAATTTCAGTAACACAGTTAAAAGCCAGCTAAATAATCTGAGCCTTTCAGACGATATTGGTGACAGCTGGATAGAACTTAATTGCAACAGAGAATGCCCAGGGTTTTCTAATTAAAAGTTTCCTGGAGAAGAAAAGGAAAAAAAAATATATCTTTAATGCACATTTATCTAACATATCAATTTTGGAATCAGCTCAGAGGTAAGCTTCCCATTTCTAACAGAAGCTTAATTTCATGAAGGAATTAAAAGATGTTGGTTGATAAGAGTTGTGCAAAGTGCTTGAGACAGTCAGACACCTTAATGGAGATGAAATATTTTAATAGACATTAATAATTTTGCTGTTGAGCACCGTGATGACCCTGCAGTCAATTAGTGCAAGTGTAGAATAACTCCTAATTTGTTGCTCAGAGGAGCTAGATAACTCAAGCAGTTTCAATTCCATCCAAAAATCACATCTTCCATGAAAATATTTATTGCCCATCTAAAAAGAAAACTTATGCTGGTAGTGATCATGTATTCATTAAGACTTCTCAGGCATCCCACATTGCCAGCATCACAAAAAACAGGGTGGTTGTCGGTTTTTGTTTTTTGTTTTTTGCTTGGACAGCATTCTATGAAGTCCTATTTCCATTTTCTGAGAAAGCACAATATCTCACACAAATATTTTACATACAAAATGTATTCTTATTAGCTTTTTTTCATGGAACATTGAGAAAACTGCATTGCAATCAGTGTCATAGATGTTACCTATTACTGATTCCTTACCATGCTTACTGCCGATGTTCAAAGAACAGTGCAGAATCCTGCGCCACACAGGAAAAAACCCTACCCCCAATATACGTTGGAGGCCAAATGTCTGGAAAGCCCCATGGCAGAAAACAGACCTGTGGGCTCTGGTGAACACCAAGTTGAATGTAACTCAGCACTGTATACTCACAGCAAGGAAGCCAAGTTTCCTGGGCTGCATTTGGAAGAGCATTGCCAGCAGGTCAAGACAGCTCATCCTTCCCCTCTACTCAGCACTGGTGAGGCTGCATCTGGAGAACTGGGTCCAGCTCTGGCCCCCCAGTACAAGAGAGATCTGGACACACTAAAGAGCACCCAACAGAGATGATAAAGGGTCTGGAGATTCTCCTCTATGAGAGAGGCTGGAAGCTGTGCCCTTTCAGCATGGAGAAAGGAAGACTGAGCTGGATCTCATCAACATGTATACATCTGATGGGGGAGAGTTAAAGTGACAGACAAACTTCTTACAATGGTGCTGAAATGCACTGCAGTTTTCTAACTGTAATGCTCCAGAAACAATTACTAGTCAGTAAGACCATTACTGTTTTTTGCTAAACATGAAAAAGATGCACACTTCCAAAACGTGAAGCACAAAATGTTGGCACCGTGTATGTTTTGGGTACAAAGCCAGACTTGGAATTCCAGGTCACACTTTACATTGCAAGTCTGGTATTGCAGACAAGGCCCATTTAATGCTTAGAGACAATTTTTCCTTGAAGCTACATGAGTAATTAGTATGCTGTTAAATATTTATGTAAAGTTCCAAGGGAACACGTGCATGACTGCAGTGTGGATGTGTGTGAGAACAGCGTGTGTGAGAGCAGTGGAAGCCCTGAGCAAGCAAGACTTAGCTGAACCCCTCACAGCTATTGCTTCAATTGAATGGGGAACCATTTGCACTGTATCTTCAAATTAAAAAACTGAAATGTTAATTTCAAATTGTAAAGCTTCCTAAAATGCATATTCCTGACTCATGCCACAGAAGAATACACAAACCCACTAAAAGGCCGCAGAGCAAGCGATTTATTCACAAACTAAAATATCGGCCCATTTAAAACAAACAAGTGAGAACAGTAAGCAAATTAATATTCACACATGCTTATTGTTACAGCTACAGTGGGGTGCAAGACAGTATTCCATCTAGGGATGCTTAATGGCATAAGTGATGACAACTGATGCTTAATGGGAGTGAAATGACCTCAGTCAAACCAGCTTTCAGCATCTGATACAGAGCAGTGCAGCACTTAGTTACTTCATGGTACTGACTTCCCCAAGTCGTGGCAGCACCCCTTTCCCCTCAGCTCTCCACACTGCCACTGCTATTGGCTCCAGTATGGTCTAATGAGCTCTGCACTGCCAGGGAACTAGCAAGAAGTCTGTACAAAAACCTGAAAATGGAACAACCACAGATTTCAACCAAGTCATCCAAGAGAGAACATACAATTGAATCTATTGGTTAGATGAATGTCTTGCTTATGGTACGACTGTCCATATTCATCTTTAAAAGAAGCAGATTTGGTAAACAGGAACAAACCACAACCCTTTCCTCATCACAAATTGTATCTTAAAACATAAAAAACTCCAACATTTTAATGGCAAAAAAATTGTCAGCTGAAACCCCTATTTTCTCCAGAAAAGTCTTCAAGCATGCAAGCACTTCAGTTAATGAAAGCATTTCACATTAGGCCTAACAGAAAAAAAAAATTTAAAATGTGAACTCCTCTCAGAAAGACAAGAAAAAACCCTATGATGTACACAATTCTGTAACTACCTGGTTAGCTATTAGGAAATGATTCCCACCCCCCCCC
>NW_024884253.1:39991426-40025384 GCF_019232065.1 Centrocercus urophasianus
GTATGAACCAGGCACAAAAGCATTTTCAGTTGTCACTTTACAGCTCTTCTTATCTTCAGCTCTACAGCAATGTGCCACGTCGGGCAGGGCTACCCTTGGACATACCAACTGCCTGCAGTGTGGGGAAAGGCAGCGTGTTGTGGTGGAAAGCAAAGAAAAATGCATCAGGATGAGCTCTCCGGTTCCCCGAGATGCTTAATCATGCCACTAACTGCTACAATGAAGATTGCTCTTGTTGAATATATTTATCCCTCAAAATTAATTTGCAGCACTTCTGCCATAGCAGGGTATACCATCTCCCTACAGAATATCGGTGTTTTTCTTGCATAACTGGCTGTTTGACAGCATACACACACATATATATATAGCATCCATGCACAAACAGTTCATTCTGCCCTGGTTATTTTCCCTGTCATAGCATGATTATTTTTAGCCCTCATGTGATCCTTCAGTATTTTCCAGTTCTGCTTTAGTCATCCTGCTCTCACAGAATATTTCAAACTAAAAAGTCCATCAGCCTTCAGTCCCAAGGATCTCTCACATTTTTAGCTTATATGTAAATAATTAATTTCATTAAGCTGTCTTCTAGTCATGCGTTTTTGACACTCCTCTCCCATACAAAAAGCTCTGATACACAGAAAACCTTACATAAGCCACTAAGCTGAAACCCTGACAACTGGATCAAAATTTTCAATTTGATCAGATGAAGCTTTTCTGGTTTTATTTTTTTCCTGAGAGGATTAGAACCGGCACAAAGAACAACATGCTAATATTTTAATCCCTTCCAATAATCATGATTCTACATCTGCAGGCTGTCTACCACTGCATAGAGAAAAGCAGGGGGCTGCAGGACACCTAAAAGCTCAGGGTGGGCAGATGGCATCCTATCCGAAAGCAGCTGTGGCCCTGCTGGCACAGAGCCCACGTTGTTGGGCTGTGCTGTGGGTTCACCCCACAGAGGATGAAAACACATTCATCTGCCAGCAGGGATTTGTGTCTACCTGGCACTCCTCGCTGTACCTGCTGCTTCTAGAAGAAATATATACGCGTTCCGAAGTCATTTTTCCTTCACAGCACTACCAAACCCTGCAGCAAATCAGCTCTGTCTCCTGAGAAAGATGGGCACAGGATGAGGGTGGCACATGAGATTAGATGGAGGAGCTGCTTATGCTGCCCTTATGAGCTGCATTCTCCTTGACCTGCCTGACTCACCAGCTGGAGTGCCTTCCAAAGGGGTATGGAAGGGCCTGCTGGCGTGCTCACCAATAAACACAAAAATTGTGTGTTTTCACACTTCTCAGGTTCTGCTTTGTGTTAATGTCATTTCACAAAATGAAATGAAGACCACACTTGGCTTCTGCAGAGATATAGATACGTGCCACTTTGTGGTATAGAAAGCGACTATCAGATACAGTGGGTCTGTAGAGATTAAGAGTCAGACTAAATCACCAAAAATAATCCTAACTTGCTGCTGCTACCTTTTAGGGTAAGCTTTCCAAGCAGCCCTTAGGGAATTGACCACTTTTTTGGTAACTGAATGACATTATCCTTGTCTACCTCTGAAAACACAGCATCAGAACTCTATTATGAATCATTAAAGAGATTAACACCTCCTCCTAACTTACTCCAAAACAAAGGTCTGGCAAAGGGCACCGGAATAGCTGTTGTGTGGAACAATACGAATCATCTGAACACATGGAATTGCTAGCAGCTAAATACATTATTCCCTTAAAATATTCGATCAGTTTGGATCATACATTCAATCAATTTGGATTAAGCCTATTTAAAGGTCAGTGACAAAAACAAAAATATTGTGTAAGTGCCCAGAAGTCTACTTGCTCCTAACACTGAACAAAAGATACATACCTGTCTACTGCACACTGCTTAAAAACTTCTATATGACATTAAAAGATCTGCTGGTTCCTTTGTATCATGAATGCATCTTTTAATTTTGTTAGTGATTCGAAATCCATTACAATTTCAAAGCTTCAGTGTTAAAATAAAGTGGGTGACACTTATTGAAAGTAACAACAAAAAAAGGCAAGATGTTATGGCACTCTGCTACTGGTGTTGGCAATTACTTGCTGAGACGGTGCAAGAGGTTGTTGTATCAGCCCACAATGTTTACTACTCCCATAACAAAGTCAAGCCAAACTGTGAAATTTAGCTGTGCCCCAAACCTCAGACATTTCACTGAAGATTCATGGCTGTAGAATAACAAATAACTGGCATTAAAGTTATAAACAGCCATTTAAATTATGCCATCTGATGTCACACTTATTCATGGGCATATATTCTCTCTTCATGACTGCATTACTGTGGAAGATGAAACTTAAGATGGGGTGGGGAATTCTTCAACCACTATAGAACTCAGCAGACCTCATCTTCTTGGGCTTTTTTAAAATAAATGGTTAAGCTTGTTTTACTCACATAAGTAGTATCACTATTGTTCCTGTAACATCTGTAATGAATATCCCTGCATTTCCAGTAAAGTGTGCACTTGCATGCACATAATAAATCTGTGACCGACACTCAACTGTTCTACAATGCAAGCAGCAATAAAAGCTAGAATTCTTATTTCACCTATCGTCACAGAGTGCCTACAACTCTCCCCCCTGCCTCAACGGAAATTAAATTAGTGTCCTGCCTATCATAAATCCAGACAATACTTAAATTAATAAGGAAGGAAGCTTTCCATGAAAAAAAAAAAAAAAAACCATCCGTGACCAAAAGAAAGTTGATGAAAACACACCACATATCTCAGTTGTCCTACTCCATGTTGAAGGCACATGGCATGCTCTCGTATGACCAGCAAAAGGACATGAGATCACTGCATTATCATCCAAACTGACTGGCATCTTCCATTCCAGCAGCTACTCTACCTCTCCAGAATTGCCACCTCCATTACCTTAATTGGGATGACGCATTTGTGACTTCAGTAAAAATAGACCACTGCCAAGAAGGATCAACAAGCACGGTAAATTCTGTATTTAATAGAAGTGTATTTTCCAATTTATCAAAAGAACCACCTGATGCTCACTAGGGTTTTTAGTTTTCAGAGGCAGTGCAAGATACCACGCAGGAAATTATAGCATACTAAGCCCTAGAATTCAAAAGCTTAGATACAAGATGACGCAGAAACAAAGATGTGAAGAAAACACAGTGATAACAGAACCACCATCACTTCAGAATCTCAGAGCAGCACTGCCCAGCTATTACGTGCTCAGCTTCCTGGGAGCACTAAGGAGATGAAGGCAGCTGGCCAAGTATGCCCACTTTTGACGTCAGAAATGGTCAGAGCAGATTGCTGAAATCTGGGTACGATTCCAGAGTTTAAGCCAGTCTAAACCTGAGGTTGCCTGATACCTGCCCCTTCCCTTTTGCCAACAACTGAGCTAATGAGAAGACAGGTCACAGAATTACATCAACCGAAAAGTAATCATTATTTGAAGATTGGTTTAGCATAAATAAGGCAAACTCAGGACATACCAATAAAGGAATTAAGAGTATGCGCGTGTGTGTTTCTGTATGTACAAACCTACACATCTGTAGGCAACTAACTGCAGCACCACTTGCTTAGTAGTTACTTAAAAAAAATTTTTTTTAATCTCTATATACCTGCTCTTCTGTTCACTTAACAAGTTACCAAGAAAAATGGCATTGTTGAGTGACCAGTAGTGCTCATATTAAATAAACACCAAAGACCAGGTTTAACAGTTTACTCCTGTTGCAGAAACACAAAGCAAAATGTCAGAAGACAGATGTATTTTCAAGAAAGAGCAATAGCTGCTATGCTGCTCACTTAGAAGACTGAGCTATAAACTGCCACAAAGCACACATTATTATTATTTTTCTGCTTTCTGGACAGCACATACAATTTAGCACCATGAAAAGAGTAACTTCAAAAAATTCACTGTGTTATAAATTTCCTGTTCTTGAAAACATATGCAAACAGTACAACCAGTGATGACTATCCTAAACGTCTTTTTCTCCACCAGAAGATATCACAACACTTATGCCAAGGGTTCTAGTGGGGGACATCCCAGAGCTGACAGGACTGAGCACACCATAAGAAGTTAACTTCTGACACGACAGATGCTAAGTCTATGACAACACAGAAAGAATAGCTCATGCACATGAGGTATTTTGGTAATTTCTAACTAGTATTTAGGTAAAATTGGTCACAGCTTATGATCATCTTCAGAGATAAACACAGAATTACTTTAGACACAACATACCTGCAGTAGGAGAGTTTGCATGGTGGGACTTTTTGGGCAGATTAAAGATTTGTTCACCAGGATCTGGTGGGGGAAGAGCATCTTGGCCTTGTCGAGCTTCCACAGGATCATACTCTTTCCCATCATAGTTAGCATCAAAGAACTTCTTAAACCACTGAATGAAATCTAAGTTGTCTTGGAAGCGTCCTTTGACCAGTTTTTCCACTGGAATTACCTGAAAGGTAGAATAAAGTTTCCAGTAATAAACCATTGATATTTTTGTATTTAAAAAGACAAACAAACAAAAAGCCATGCACACTAATTTGGAAATATATATATATATATATATATATATGTAAAATAGAATCATAGAATGGCCTAGGTTGAAAAGGACCATAATGATCATCTAGTTTCAAACCCCCTGCTATGTGCAGGGTCACCAACCACTAGAACAGGCTATATATATATATATATATATTTATATATATATGTGTGTGTGTGTGTGTGTGTGTGTGTGTGTATGTATATATCTCATAACTCTTTGTCATTGTTGCCCTACTAATAGCAAATTATGCTGGAATTGCAAGTGGTCTTAATGATTAATAAAACAAAGGGTCAGCCTTTGAGGTGGTTATATGCAAACCTTCATAACTACTGTTCCACAGAGTTACTCCTTTCCTATTGCAGTGGCAGCCGTGATTAACGAAGCTGTTCTGGGAGTAGGACTATATTCAGCTAAGTGGCAATTTCTGTTTTTGAAATTCACGTGCTGCAGGTGGGCACAGTAATGGTGAACAACTCTTCAAGAGATCCAGACGAAGTTTCTTGTTCTCTGCTGTACTGTCTGAACCAGCTTTTACAGGTCATGCTGAAACACCCTACATTTTGTAGTACATGTTCACTATGACTAACCTTGAAGTTTTAACCTTGTAACTTTTTTCCATTCTGTATATAGCTATACATAAAATGGTTTATTGATCTGAAAAACTTGACAGAAACATCTAGTAGAACAAAAGTGAGGCTATAAGGAACATCACTATCAATGTCCTACATATTTTTCACATAAATGAAGTCTCCAAAAGGTGACTGGTGGTAGGAAAACAGTGCAAGGAGATGGCTTTATAATGCTTTGCGGGAAGCACAAGCTTCCAAGATGCTGTGGGCAGACAGTGACTATGAAGAGAATGCTGCAGAAAGAGGACTGCCCTGCCTTGTTGTATGAAGTTAGCTTCACACAGCTAACTAAAGAGCTAAGTTCAATAGACATTAATACCTCCTGAATGCATTCAGTTATCAACTGGAAACAGAGTACCTAAAAGCATTATAATTTTCATCTGTTTCTTCAAGGTTAAGCCAACTGTCCAGCATTTTGTAAGTCTATGATACTGCTGTAACAATTCACATAGCATTTTGCATATCCCTTATTTGTTTCATTTGAGTAGAGCAAGTTTTCTCCCTATAGAGAAATAGGCAACGTTCATCTTTATTGGGCTTTGCAATGCTTCATTATCAAATCATACTGTAAATAGAAGCACAACATTTCAGGAAATGTTTAATGAATAATTTCTTCATGAAATTATTGTGGGACTTTGTAATAAGAACGTTTAAATTTCAGGATAAGGCAACACTAAAATCAGTGGAGAATCCTCAAATGATTTACAGGTACTGCATCTGTATAAAACTGCAAGAAAAGAACATAACTTCCATTATTCAGCACAAAATCAGTATCTTGTGGTTGAATAACAAGCCATTTCCTAAGAGAGACCTCCATTCCTAAACTTTACAGATCACATGCATTGGCCAGTCTACCAAATCACTGGGTATATTATTCCAGGTCTTGAATATTTGAAATTCCCTAAAGCCAGTTTTGGACAAGAAATGTGGAATATTTATAATAACAGTATACTTCCAGGTTGTTCTGTTGGAAATTCAGGTCATCAGTAATTTTATGGTATCTCAAATTAAAGCCCTGGTTCAGTGATGACAAAGAATTTCCAACAGATGGTATTTTACCAGAAGAGTCTCTGATATTAAGAAATAATGAGTTAAGCTGTACAACTCCTTATCGGACTTTATTATTGACTTTATCCAGTTTATACAGCTTGTGAAGCCTGCAATGACTGAAATACAAACACAGAATGCCTACCTTATCCACATTCATTCTTTTAAACGATGCTTGCAGAAGCTTGAAGTTGTGAATGTATTCATGTTCCAGCTTTGCCTGGAACTTTACTTTCTTCAAGCTAATACACCCGGGGAACAACATGTCCATGAACTGGCAGTAAGCTGCTCCTATAACAAGAGAATGCATTGACATTAATCCAGATTCACCCGGCTAAAACCAAATGGCGTTTAATGTCATTAACAGAAAGCATGAGCAGAAAGCAACCATGCTGAATAAGTCCCTGCTGTAATTCAGTCTAGCACTATGCATCCCAGATGTACTTGTCACATTGCTCAGTGTACACTGGATGTTCTCATGTAGTTTTTCCATTGTATGGATGCACCAAACACTTTTGTACAACAACTGAAGAATCACCACGAGTAACACAAAGCGCATCTCTCTTCTACTTAAAACTGACGTTCGTGGAGTCCCTTTAAACATTAGGACTATCCATATAGTGTGATGATTACAGCCAAAGTAGAGATCTCCTAGTAAGTTCCTTCAGTCTTCACAGTACCCAAAATTCAACCAAGATTTTATTTATTCTGGCAATTGAAGTTGGAAGCTATCCCATAGACTGATGAATTCCAAGGCAGTATTTCAAGATTACCCCAAATCATGATTGAAAAATAAAACTGCAAAGCTCCTGCCTGTTAAAATACACTAATCTTTTTCATCCCCTTTAAACCAAACATCGATAATGATCTTTATCACCTGTGAAAAGTGTTTGAATTGACTTTAATGTAGACCACGCAGTACTCATAGATTTCAGAAGCCAAGCTCCTAGCTTGGCAGCTCACTCAAAACAAGATTTCCACATTCAACTTTGAGAGCTATGTGAACTTACATATTAGTAAGCAGGGGTACGTGAATGTAATTAATTCAGCACAGAATGGCAAATATATGGAAAAATTTCTAAACAGTGTACTAAATACAGCCAATAGAGATAACTTTTCTCATATTCAGAGATCTTCCCTCTACATTATCGCATCACTGTCATTTGCAAAATGTCTACTGCTGACTCAATTAAGTGTTTTGAAATTAAAGCTGAAGACGTTTGAGGGAATCAGAGGATCACCAATTTAAGTTCTCCCTCAGAAAAGAGTTTGCTAGTCAACAAAATGCTTTATACTTCAAGACTCACTAAGGTCCATATCTGAAGCAAGAGGGCACAGGCTTAACACCTCCACTTGAGCACACAGGCCAGGTAAGTCAGCACCCAAACAGTCACAAGTTAAATTTGACTCCCACAAAAAGGACTCCTGAACACTTAGTGCAAATCAGTTTTGATAAACTTAAGTGTCCAAATCTCACCTAACAGTTCAGGACAGTATCTGTGAAAACTACTTGATCACCCTGCCCATGCAAAAACCAAATTAACAAATCAGACACCTGGTTTGTCTAGTTTTGCAGGAGGGGCAACAATAACTGAAGCTCAATGATATTTTTCTCCGTGGGTATGCATGTGTTTTGGCAGGACCAATTTTACACATCAGATAGTTCTCATTCTCTGTGTCCACCCAAGCTCCATATACAAAGGGTGACAGAGCTTGTAACTCCTCCAAAAGAGGAACAGAGATTCGGAGTCAAGTCTAAAAACACCTAAATACTGATATGAAATTTGATAAGCGACTTAACAAGATCAAGCTTGAAAATAACTTCAATTTTAAAAATTCTCTTCATGTTGACTAGCTTTGTGAAGGGAAAACTGTTAGAAAAAATAATCTGATTTTCCAAGGACACCTTGTACTTAGTTGTTTGCAGTGGTTTTGATAAGATTAAGAATCAAAGTAAGATATTCCCTAAAGGGAAAGAAGCCTTCTGGCAAGCTACAAACATGAGATGACACATTTGCATCTTCTTATAGGAAGCTATACAAACAGAATTAGTAATTCAAAACCTATCCTTAGCAGGAGAACTGGCACATATGCAGCAACAGAAAAATGACATTACAAATAAAGGCATGGATATACAGATACTGCAAGGCTCAACTATACTTATTACTATTTAATTTCATGCAAAAGGATTATTATGCAATCATTTCATGTTATAAATTGAATTTGTTCCCAACTCTGCCCTTTCATCCCACCCGTATCTCAATTATAAAGTTTACTCTGATATCTAAGTAATTGCCTGGAGGCCTTGAAAATGCACTGTGCAACCTTTCATCTACATCCTTTTAGAAAACTGGAAACCTAAAATGTTCGCATGAGATTTCCTCCTTCTGCTAGTGATGCAAATTCCTCTTGCATGCCTTTAGATAGAGTCTGACTAGACTAGAGACTTTAGTTAAGACATTTCCTCGTGTTTCCTTGTCCTCGTGCAAGTAGTTGTTTCTGTATTTTATCAGCCAGGAGGTGGTCCTGGGTCTGTTCAGTGCCTGAGGGCAGAGAACACTGGCATGCATCCATGTGACGGTACAAACCCCGTCTCTGACACAATAACCAAGCCTGCTGCCAGACTGCTTCCCCAACAGGAGGATTTTATTACAGCAGCAAACACAGCTTATTAAAATGCTTCTTTCAGAAGCGCAGAGGCAACATGCAAATACAGACTGAACTCAGTTCTGCAAAGTACAAAAAAGAAACTATTTCTGACTCCCATATAATAGAAAAGAAAGTTACAGGTGTCACTACATTTAACTGGGACTACTAGATTTTGGACATCAAGATTACATATATATTTTATACAAAATAGGCATTACTTATTTAAAATTTTGCTCCTAAGGCCTGTGGCTGTCACAGTGCATTAGGATGCCTGCATGGCAGAACCAGGATGCTGCTTTCAACACTGTCAACTGTTGAGGTTTCATAGAGGCAGCAGGAGAAGCAACCTGACAGAAGTAATGCAAGATCGTTGTGCCTTTGCTTCTTGGCCCCAGCACGCATACATGCAGTTCCCTGCATACTGGACAGCACTTTAGGAATATTCTATTTACCATACAATTGATGTTTCAGTGTAGCTGGCCAGAAAAGGAGTATTTTTAACTCAACATCAAGAAAACAGCAGTAGGGATGATGACAGCATGGTTTTTGATGGATACTTCTTGCATAATTTACATGGACAAAATGGGTTTTATGTCACTGTATTTTATTTAAGATTTAAAAGCTTCCCTGCATTTTCTGATAAAAAGCAGCAGCCTTTTCCCACAAAAAATGAAAGAACAACAATAACAACACAGCCCAGTCTCTCCCACACCAAGACTAACAAATTATTACCTGTCTAGAATTGCTCTCAGAGTACATCTGTGTCTATGACCAAAAAACTTGTATATATTTAAAAATCTGCAAACACACACACACACAGATACAGAAATAATGTGAAATCTCTTCAAAAGCTGGATAAAAACCACAGCTGGTAGCACTGGGGAAGAGGGATTACTGAACGTGGGAGACACGCTGATGTTAAACCCTCCCAACTCTGTATTAGCCAACAAGCAATTTTGAATCCAGGCGCAGAACCCCTTTCACTTTTCCATCTAGAACTCTGACGCAGCCACCAATTACAAGAGATATTCACAGGCCAGAAGCCAAAACCAACTTGCAAACACAACTAGCGAGCGGAAACTCCATGCCTGCCTTCACAGTGCAGGACACAACAGCAGCTCAGGGGGCTCCAGCATCCTGCTGGCACACCGACCATGAGCACAACCATCTTCACTGACTCCATTTTAATATTTATAAGAAAATAACAGAGTGGAGAATCTCAGCAGTGTTGAATCTGACCGGCAGGCTGCTGCTGTCTGAAGGGAGCCTTGTGACTCGTTTACTACTCCCTCCTCTCTGGGAGGAATCTGGCTGTGGCCTAGATTGGAGAGCCGGGCAGCATCGCTGGCTGTGGTTGTGCATAGCAGGCTGTGCTGTGCATGGCACTGGGCTGGGGGGTGGGCTACTGGCCAGGCTGAGGGCAGCAGGGGGAAGCACATCTGGGGCAGTGTTCAGAACCATGCCCAAGTTATTATTTATCTCCTCAAGGAGGAGCTGAATCAATCCTTCTTATCCGATGTACCTCTCTGTCCCTTCATCACTGCATCACGTGGAGGTGAGGTCCCTCAAAGTCATGGAAAATCACAGCAGACAGCATGGGAACACAGAGGAGCTGTGAAAAGGCGGGGCCTGTCTGTGTGGTGGTAGGCTTTAGTTCAGTTCTGCTGTCAGAACTGTGGCAGAAAAAGCTAAGTTGCAAACTAGAATTTTGCTGGAAATGTTTAATAAAAAAATTGGATCTAAAAACAGCATGTGATTCAAGCCTCAGCCAGGCCTCAGTTTGATTTTCAGGCACACATTTTTGGAGAAAAAAAAAAAAAAAAAAAGAAAGAAAAAAAAAAACAACAACAAAAACTTATTTGGGAAAAAGGCCAATTGCACCTTTTTCTGTAATTACAGTTATTTGCTTCAAGGATCCTTTTTTGTTCTTTGCTTCAAGGATTTGTTTTTTAAGATTCTCTAAAAATGTATCCTGTCACATTTGACAGAAATTCCTTCAAATTATTTGTTCACTCCAAAGCTGCCACAAGCTAATCAACCACTTGGAAAATGCAGCATGATTCCCATGCGTGTTAGTCATCAGTGCTTCAGCTCACTGGAGCAGCGTTGCCAACACGGATGGGAAAGTGCACACACCCAGCACTTCTGTTGCTGAGAGAACAACAGAAAAAGGCAGTAACTTATAAGGAGCATGTGTGACATCGCAGTGTTCATGAGAAATAGGGAAATAAATACAAAGGCCAGCAACCAGTGTTTGCAGTACAGCAGCACTTTTGGCTTTTTACCTCCAGCTGCTTAAAACTGTGTCCTTAGAAGCAGATTAAGGTAGGCACACAGCAGGTTTTGATGTAAAACATGAGCCCATATCATGACACTTACATCTCAAATGTGTTCTTCTATTCTGCCACTGTCTTTTCTTAAATTAAAAAGAAAAAAAAAAGTCAGTGACCACAAAGTTGTGTTACCTACAGCTGTGTTTAAGCACCCTATTTGCAGCACCCATATGACTGAGGACATAGAGCAATGAATTCTGCTGCTCCATTGAAAAAAAACAAAACACATTGATTTAAAGAGGTTTCAGCCCATTTCCTGGAGAACATCAGAGCCCACTGCAGTTTACTGCCTGCTTCGTGGTAGGGAAGCCAGATGTGCATCAGTGAAGCAATGCTGGCGTGAGCTTTGCCTTTTTCACTAACAGCCTGGGGAGGGCAACTTAAATAAATAAATACAAGTGATCCAGATGAGAGTGCAGCCCTGCTCTCCTGCAAAGAGCTCTGGGAACACAGCTGGGGCAGCAAGAGCAGAGTGAGGACCTGCATACAGACACTGCAGAAAGCAGCATCCAGAAGCACTAACGCAGAGCTGCATGCTTCTGAATTGAATGTGCTTGGGAAAATCCTAACACATGGGGCATTCGCATGAGACAACTCAGAATATTCACTGATCTTTTTAAATAAAGGATTTTGGAGAGAGGCTTCCCTGGTGTTAGACTGCATATATACATATATACATATATATATATATATATATATATATATATATATACACACACACATATATATATATATATATGACTGTTAAACATATAAATCATCAAACTTCTCAAAAATTGTAAATAGCACAGCTTTTCATACTAAGTTTTTAGTAGTAATTTAGTTTGGAACTCATTCATTTGCAAACAAGCAGGCCAAAACAATTTCAGAAAACACTGTTCCCACTTAAAATAGGTGTGCAACCCAACTTGACTGAAAAAAAAAAAAAAAAAAAAAAAAAGCCACAGGAAAATCTAGCAATCTCTTTTTAAGGGAGGGAGAGGAAGCAAGCAATGGCAAGTGACAGCATTATGAGTAAACACACAAAAAAGTAGAAGCCTTGTTTAAATTTGATTCCTTCTGAATTTTTAGTGTATGACATGAAATACATACATACATACATATAATATACACATATATAGGCTAAAAGTCTCAGGATACTGCTTTCATAGCTTCCCCAGAAAGTTTTGTAATCGATCTTAAATCTGATCATCAACATGCATTATATCCCTCTAAACCTAAACACCATCTGGAAGACGTTAAAGAGTCATTTACACTGAGCATCCTCTGTGCTGCAGGACCCCAGAACAACATGCCAACTCCCTGAAACATGGCTTGGTTTCATAGTGCATCAAGCCATGTTTTAACATTTCCAAGCTGCTCTAGAGACTGAGGCTTTGCAGGGCTGTGAATTATAAGCTAACAAACAAACAAACAAAAAAAACCACTGAAATACACTTCAGCCCAGCTAGCACTAGCACAGCAGTTGTGCAGAAACCACGCTGAATGCTCCAGCTGGGTGCTATAATGCAGATTTTAGTAATACCTGTGTAGAAAGTTCATGAGTTAATGCAGACGTTGAGCAAAAATACAAATACCTAAGCAGGGAAAATGAAGTGAATCCCTATGCGTGCATGTCACAGAATTTGTACACAGACACAATTGACATGCAGAACTCCTCACCACCCAGTGTCCCTCAGAAGAGTAGCTCTTCATGCAGAAAGCCACTGGCCATCATCAGTGTCATGAAGTTCTCCCACAAATCCCAAGCCATCACAACAGCACAAAGCCTCACACACCAACAGCTGTATAGCACATGGCCTTCAGTTCTTCAGGATGAGAGGTAGAGAACCAGAAAGCATCCCTAAGGCAACCACATACTCTCACAAGGAGCATGCCAATGGAGGTATGGTACCAACTACAGCAGTTGCTGTGCAAAAAATACCCAGTTGCAGTAACCAGGTTATCTGCAAAGAAAGCATCACAGTCTAGCATTTCAAACTGCTGAACCGCATGCTCTTTTTATGAGATAGCCACTTACTAAATGTAAGGGAGAAAGGGAAACATCTCAGCCTTTTCCCTTGCATAAAAATCCTTAAAGGTGAAACATCTCTGAGCTGGAGTCCAAATTTACAACTTCATAAGTCTACCGGGAATTTTCAAACGTAGGAAGTTAAAAAAAAATAAAATAAAATTCTGCATTTTCTGCACCTCAAAAGCTCACATAAGTACAGTTAGGACAGAAATTACACTTCAGGTTGCATTTGCTTTTCTGTATACATTTACAATTTCTGGCTACTAATAATTTATATAGCTTGTGTACTTGGTGTTTTTTAAATGCAAGCCCTCTATAGTCTTCTTTGCCTGACTCTTATTTTGAATATACGCTCTTGTAGCAGCCAAACAATCCTGAAAAAGCATGTTACAAGTTCACTTGGTATTCCCCATAGATGAAAAATAGCCTTAGTAAAGAAAATTCACTTATAAGCTATTTAGTCAGAATTGTTTTTAAGAAGCCACTGTGTATGTATTACAAAAATAGCACGAATCCCATGAAACAACCAGTGTCATAATTCATTTAAAGCTCTTATTCTCCGTGCGTATGGGTGTTGCACATAAGGCTCTAATACATTAAATCCTTTCAGTTTTTCTTCTATTATTCTTCACTCATCTGTATCAAATTAAATGCTCCCAAGTTTAATGCCCAGCTAAAGGCAATGCACACTATGCCTTACATTATAAGCATGGATCATAAACTTGATATTCTGGCTAAAAATCTTAAGGGAAGTCAAACATGGAGACCAAAACTGACTAAATGACACACACCTAAAGCACAGGGAATATTTCTGGTTTGAAATGCTTGGGGAGATTTTCCCTCTTGTGTTGCCAAAACTAAATTACCAGAGGAGCTACACACTAAATTTAGACTCTTGGAGGCTGCATCCATCCATAACCTGGCCTTTTTGGCACATCACAACTACTGCAGGCATTCAGAAAGCTCAGGGGATGCTACACATTGCTCGGCCTACTTAGCAAGGACAAAAACACATGTAGGACTCATGAAGAATACAAATACTTTATGAGTAATCCAGCCTTTTCCTTGGCTGCTTCTCATCTTAGCTCTGTTCCTGTAACTGGCAATAGGGGAACAAGCTGCTACTTCCATAGCACGCATATTACTAGAGCTACTTTTTCACGCAGCAATAAGTGGAAAGAAAAGAAAAAAAAAAAAAAAGGACCAACTGTCTTTTCCTTACTGCAATCAGTAGTGTTAAGCTTTAGGTATACTCTTCAGATCAGAATAAAGCCCTCTAGGAAAGGCAGAATGTCGTATTACTCCTTATTGTTTTAGTTCAGATTGTCCACAATTACTTCCAGGCTGGCTGCAAAGTGTAGGCACACACAGAGTCTCACAGTGAGATGCTAAAGATGGCTGTAAGGCACATCTAGGTGGCTCATGTCTCCTAAAAGCCTCTGAGATTGATGTCCGGACCTAGCATCCTTAACCCCCCTGCCCTGGTTTTGCATTTAGCTTTTTCTGAACTTTTGATTACTCCTTGTTAACAAAAAGGAACAAAACCTGAATGCTTGTAAAACAGCACGACAAATCTTAATGCCTTTTTTCTTAAAAAGAAGAAAAGGCCCACGCAATTTTACGAGGGGTAATAAAATTTCAGTGGCAGTGGCTCTGAAGTCCACTGTTAGTGCCATGACATGCATCACAGTGTTACAGAGGTTCCCACATATTCCTTCCCTTTCAAGTCCTTGAGAAATGCTCATATTTTATGGAAGCTCATACTAGGCTGCCAAGAAGGCTGCCAGCACTTTAAGAAGCATCAGCCAGAGGAATACCAGAAGGAATGGCCACAGCTGCTCCCAGTCTGTGGCCATGCTGTGCCTGTGGTGTCTGCCCACAAGCTGGCTGGTGGTTTTTTGCTACCGTTTCACTTAGTGTAATCTGCAGGATGGCATCTCTCTCTGCATGAAATAAACTATTTGTAGTTTAAATAGTAAACTATACTAGATAAAGGTCCCCAAAATTTCTCCTCCGATTCCCTTCACTGCCTGCAAAGACATCCTGCAACAGCACGTGAGAGGTGAACTGTGCAGTCTCAGATGGAAAGGAACTTGTCAGTAAGACTTCTGTGTGCCAGTGCCTGCCATGATCCAGCAGACTTTAGCAGAATTCAGAAATGCAGAGACTAAAGTTTTGTGGAACAGAAACGATTGCGCCAGCAAGGAAGAATGCTTCTTGAGATAATGAAATATTGAATCCCATTTTGGCACTATAATGAACATAAATAAGAATCAAGCTGGACTATCAAATCAAATGGAGAAATTAAAGTTTACAGGTTTGACCCACTAAGATATGAACATAAAAGCAAGTAACAATAGCAATTAATACAGGAAGTTCTAAAGGAAGAAAAAAAATTAATTTTCCACAGGATGGAGTAAGAGCTCTAAATGAAACAACCTTTTTTCAGTCTTTCCCTTGTGGTATGTCCTAATATCCTCACTAGAGGTCACAGAAACAATTGTATAAGAAGCTGCATAATGAAATGGGACGGTTCTTTTGTGACTGTTTCCGTGCTTTTCCCCTGCTTGTCCCATCCAGCTAAAATCTCTCAATATGACTCTATTTAAATATTTTCCTCTTGTATTCTCAGTAATCAAAATTCTTTTAGATCACCTCCTCCCTATTTTGGGTAAGTTTTATTTATTTATTTATTTATTTAAAGCCCACACACATTTAGCTTGGTGGAGAATTCACTTCAAAAGCTTCCTTTCAACAATTTAAGAGCACATAAATAGCCATGCAGGAACAAGTCAATAACACGGCTAGTATAGTTCCTGTTTCAAACAATGTCAAACATGTATTTTATGATGAAAACACCCCTTTTCACACATCCTTCCATCTCCTTGTAAGTGTGTATATATATACACACACATACATCCCTATATAAACACACGCATGCCTGCACATCCCCACGTGTATATTTCCTCCATGCATAATTCACCAAAAGAAAATACTAACTTCCGGACCTGTAAATACAACAACAGCTAAATACAGTACTTCAGTTCCAAGCTTAATAATTGTCAGAAAGGTCATTTCCCACATTCTCTATCTTTAGTTACTCCGTTGCTATCAGTTTCTTGCAGGCACTTTAAACTGCTCCTCTTCAACCTTGTTTCACAGTCATTGTGCAATTCCTCAAGCATGCAAGATACATTACGCAGGTGAGATTTGTAAGAAAGAAGCAATTAAAGAATATGTTACAAGTTTGTCAGACTCAATTTTCTGTACTTTTCAGGGAACATCTATGCACAAAAAACATACCCAGAACACTAGGTAAAGTCACACATGACAGTGTAAGACCCCATTTCAACTGGACCACCAAGCAGCTGAAATGCGGTAATGTGGGTTCAGCTCTATGTATTTAGAGCATTGTCTTCATACGCAAGATAATCCCAGCATGTCATTTGTATGGAAGTAGCAATCTAACTAGATCTCCTCCAACACAAACATCTTCAAATTTAAAAATCACAGCAGGAAATCAGAAAGAATCACTCCCCAGGGCATCTGTAATCTCAGTAAAACACCAGCCTTTCCCTGTATCTTTCTAGTCATCATCTGGATACGGATCCTGTTCTTTAACACGTAACTTGCAGTTCCCACTCTGATTAATCAGACTGGCCAAAGTATTCAAACCATTACTCGTCTTTTAGGGTTCATTAACCCTAAAAAAAAATATATATATTTACTATAAGAGTTCAGTCACATTTGAAGTGAAACAGGCAGATTTCCTTGACAAACTTCTAAAGCAACTTACAGCAGCCTAAATGTTGATTTCCTCAAATGTGTATTTTCCTCCATGCTCACACATGTTATATTCTCCTGTAGAGTTCATACACCCGTTGAGTTTCAGGACCCTTACCCAGAAGGAACAGCTGCTGCAGAATTCTGTTCCTTGCGTTTTCAGGAGACTATTGGTCACTTTTTAGCTATGTACCACTCTCCATCTGTAAAGTTACCACCCTTGTAGCCTTAAAGTACACACAAAAAATCTTACTGCTATATTCTTCTACACAGTCAGCCTTTTTATTATTTCTATGCATCTCCTGCTACATTCCTCCTGTTCACCTATGTTACACTATCTCAAGGCACCTTATCTTTCCATGATTAAGATGAACACAAGAACTTTTCCTCTGTACATACATTGGTTTCTTTTCGTGGAGTAACTGCTTTATGTCAAAACTGGAAGTGATCTATTTTCAACAAATCAGACTTTTAAAGTGGATTTTAAATAAACATTTGTAGAACATGCAATATTTTCTTACCTGAACAGAGCTGTTCAACTTTTGTGTAGTTTAAAGCTAATATATCATTAACCCATGCGATGATGTCATGTCTGCTCATAGTCTCTTGGGTTATAGAGGTAGAGTACACGTTGACCGCCATTCCCCAGCTACAAGAAAAAAAAGACAGAAAAGTATTTTTGACATTTTGATCACTGTTTTCTAGATATATTGAATTCAGAATTCGTATTCAAAGAAAAAAAGGGAAAGTTGCATCACTCTGGAATCTTCCCTCCTTTATCAAGAAAGGTATCTTCTCATGTTATGAATGACGTACAGCCTTCTCCTCTTGTACTCTATGAGCACATTTCTCTTGATGTCAGTGTGAACTTAACTCACAAACCTACAGTATTATCCTTAATGCTGTCCAAGTCAGAACAAAAAGAGTCAAACATAGCCTAAAGATACAGAGACATAATTAGACCTGGGATTCCTCCATATAGTGCTGCACAAATACAGTGATTTGACATCTCTGCCTTTGTTTATGCTATTTTATTGCATGATGATCCAATTTCCCAGATCTGTATTTAATTTTTAGATAACTTCTAGAAGATGTAGCTGTTCTGCTTGCTCAAATACTGGTTTCTTCTTGGGATAGGGCTTTTTAGATGACTTACTTGGTACCTAGCAGTCACAGTGAACATGATACAATGAATGTTTTATAAACAAAAGTAGCAACTTCTACTCTGAAAATAACTCAGCTTTGCAACCCCAATTGTATGGCTGGGAAGCTGTTTTGTAGCCTGATGTCTCTAAATCATTAGAAACATTTCCTGTCAGCTTAAACTCATTTGTTCTTCTGCCAACATTATCCTCCAGCTCTAATGGCTTTTCTTCCTGAGCTGATTTCCTAATGTGTTGCAGAAAGCAATCAGAGCCTGTCCCAGTGCCCAGGTAGGCTAGAATAAACAAATCAATTCTCCAAGTCTTCTGCAAAGTCACATCTTCATTTGCTGGTCATTGCAGCAGGACCTCTGCAGCATAGCTGAGCAGATTTCCACAGCATTCAGAAAACCTTTCAGCAAGACTTGAAAAAACGGCACTTTGTGCTGAGTATCTGCTACCTGCATAGCCATATAATTGAAAATTATATATATAATTTTATAATTTTCACTTTGAATTAATAAGTTAATTAAGGTCCTTTTCTGTAAGTAGTTCTACTTCATAGTAGCATCTGTCCCCAAGTGCACTGACTTGAAATGCATATTACTGAATTTTATACCCTTTGATTCTACACTAGCCATATCCTTCTGTTGCAAGACACTGCTGAGATAAAAGGTGAGCATATTCATGTTCATCTCATCAACCGTTTCAAAGATCTGAGGCAAGATTTTCCAAGAAAAGAGCAAATATTGTTCTCAAAGCTAATCCAGGAAGTTCACTAGTAACGGGCCAAGAAAGACACATCTCAGAAACGATCAAATACCAAAAAAGCTTGCAATATTATTATTGAAAACAAATGGTTTGGTGAGGACTCCACACTTCTGTCCATAGTGACACCCTGTAGCTCCCACTGTACAGGTCAGATGTAGGGCCAGCTGAACTACCTCCACTGTAGACCTCAACCTTCTTCCTCAGTGAGAGACAGCAGGTCCTCTCTGGGATTTGAAGAGCACGTGGACTATTTCCACTGAGATTTTGCAAAGATATACCCGTTGAAAGCCTGATATACAATTCTGCAGAGAAAACCAAGACTGCCAGTAAACTCCACCCATTTCTAGGTATGTTGGAGCAACCTAGATAAAAATATTTATCAAACAAACAAGCAGGCCCCACCAGAGTAAATCTACCCTCAGTAATATTTAAGTCTATAACTACATACAGAATTAAAGTCCAAGATGACAAAGTTCCTAATGTATGCAACTTCCTATGAACAAAATTTTATGAGGTCATTTAAATTGTCCATACCTACTGACATTGAGAAGCCAGTCCCTTACTATTTGTCTTAAAGAAGAGAAGATTAAAAAAAAAAAAAAAAGGGGGCATGAAAGCCAGAAAGAGAAAGCAGGCCCCAAAAATTCATGCTCTGATAGTCAGGGCTATGCCTGCAGTGCCAGCAGTTCCCTCAGAACCAGGCTGCCCCTCTGCCCACTTCTGTATACATCCAAAGCTTAGAAGAAACCAGACTTCCCACAGCCTTCCTGTGGGCTCCTGGACAGCACAACTGAATGTGCAGTAACAGCTAGCAAAGGTTGTTCTCTTGGCATGCAGTAAGTGCTTGGACTGAGTTAAGAGCTAGGAATAATGTTTTAGAAATAAGGCGTGCCCTTTTATTTTTCAGACCAGGGTGGTTCATCATGGAAGCTCAGCTCCAACTCTGGGATCAAAGAGGGACTGGATATGTCCTCTCAAATTTAAAACATCATTTTAAGCACATTTTTCACTTTGTTTCATATAGATGAGAAAGGAACAGAAAGATACTAACTCCGTCACTACTAAAGTGATGTGTTAAATATTGTTTATAAAATCAGTTCAAGTAATAATTTAATAGTGAACTCAACGTTCACTTAAAATTCCAAATAGTGAGTTTGGTATGAAACCAGCAGTTCAATAAAGAACAGTGCACTCACTCTAAAGAAGTCAAAGATAATTGGACAGTAACATTTGAAATAAATCTATACTAATTTTAATTGCCGTCAACTTTTAATCATCCAACTTTTAATGGCCTCTTTAGGCTGGGCAGAAGTCAGAACATCCACTAGCTACTGGCAGTGAAACCAGTGAGGCTGCTCTGTTAAAGAGATCCAGAAATCCACACGCAGGAAGGAAGCAGGAATTCCCTCATCATACTGTTCCAAAAGCAACATCAAAAAGAAATACGTATTTTGCTGCAACTGACAGCAGAGCAAACAAGCTGCTTGCTGCACAGGATGGACAACGAGTAAATGAACAGCCATGAGTTTTAAAGCAATATCCTGAAAGATATGTAATATTACTCATGGTATGTTTGCAAGTGAAAGGAATTACGATGATCTACACATCAAACAAAAGCTCTGGCTACATTAAGAGACAACAGCTTTACATTTGTGTACACAGGTATAAATGAGGGAGCATCAATAAAATTTAAGTGATCTTAAGGAAAGTGAATAAGAATTTCTGTTTAAAAAGTTGTTAACTTCTGCTCATTTACTGACATTTACTCATGACAGCCTGCTAGCATGTCTGAGTCTTCCACGGCCCGTTCTTTAGGAAGAGGTCACAGGTCCCTGGCTGGCTTGTCCCTCACCCTCCCATGGACACGACACAGTTTGGATAAACACAGCTAGGAAAAGTTTTCTTAACAGAACATATATTCTGTTTTGGTACTCAGATACACACATACTCTGTCATGCAGACAGACCTTGCAGAAGAAAAAAAAGAAAAAGAAAACCCAGGCAGAAGAGTCACCATACAAAGCAATAGATGAAAATCCCCGTGCTTGAAACATGCGGCTGGAGGCAGGATCTTGTGGGTGACTCAGCGCCCTGCGTGCAGAGCTGCTCTGAGAAGCCTGCTCTGGATTCCACATGCTAACAAACATCTGCAACGTGACACACGTGGATAGCTGAGCAGGTGGAGCCCCATGGGCCCTGCGAATGGCTGAGAAGCGAACAGCTTCTTTGTATGGCCTGAAGCGCTGCCTCTTCCGAATACATTATTTATGTTTTCAACTGTTAGGTTTTCCCTTGTTTAGACTGAAGGCTCTCAAGCATAAGCCTGTGACGAGGCTTACAGAGGCCTGAAAATCAGCACCTACCTTCCTGGGATCTGTCAGTTCCCACCACCCGTGCAGATGCCCAGCGTTCCTACAGCAGCTAATACCAGGTACAGGCCAGCTGACTGCATCTCCAGCTTTCAGCATGCAGTAAAGGTTCAAAGCTTCCAGCTATCACAGTACTGCCCAGCCACAAAGGACTCCACCATATTTTACTTATTAGACACCAAAATTCAAAGCCACAATAAATACAGATAAGCTGCGAGTATCTTCACATTCTCCAGTCCACATCATAAAAATGCTTTTACACATGCATGTCTAGGTGCTATAGTGTTTAGCTCACAGGATATGTCGAGAGCTGAAAATCACGTATACTCTCAGGTAGTTCTCCAAATCAGAAGCATACTGGCTCAGCTTGCCCAATATTAAACACTGCCCCAAAAGCAGCATTACTTTTTAAGGCATCACAGGCAACACTTAACACTCAGCTACAGGTAACTGCAGCTCTTAAGGACAGCTTTGCAAGAGGCACATCCACTTTACTTGCCATGCTAGCAGCTCCTGACAGCAGAAACTGTCTTGTGCCAAACCTGTAACAATGACACAACTAGAAGGACCACAGCAATGTCAATATAGAGCACATGTGCAATCACCCTCCAGCCCACAGGCTTTCCTGGTCTGCACAGTTCAGCAAGGTATGATGAGGGACTTTCCAAGACAATAGCAAGCCTGTGCAACAGCACAAAGAGGAGCCTTCTGGAAGCTGGCACCGGAGAGCACCAGGATGGATAGATACTCTGAGCAGAACAAAAGCTCTTGCAACAAAAACAGCTGAAGCGGAAGAGGCGACAGAAAGTGAGGATGCAGTTCATTGAGGCAGCCCAAGCTTCTGCTAGAAAAGCATTGCAGGTGAAAGCGACTGCAAAATAAGGATTCCTGGAAGAAGAAACCCGGAAGCCCCAGCATCCGCATCCTTGCGGAAAGAAAATACGTCCTTCAATATAAACCTGCAATGGCAGCTGATTTGCTCACCTCTTTAGTATTCATTGCAGACAGCCATAACCATAATCATCAGAGGGCAGTTTCACACAAGGCTGTCTCTACTGTAAGGGTCCGGAGGATGGAAAAATAGCAAAAGGCACAGCATGATTTTACAAACACTGCCCTTACTCTCCCTTTTGACTGATGCTGCGCTCCTGTAGCAAAGCCAATAGCTGTGAACAGCTACCTCAAATCACAGAGCTCTGACTAAAGTGCTACTTGTAGCAAGCATTTTAAGAACTGTCTAGTCAGAAATGCAGTTAAAGATTGATCACAATGAACTATTGCCACAGAACACTGAGAAAACAATCCTCTGGTTGTAATATAGGGGGAAAATCTACACCATTCAGAAAGCAAAACTTTCTTGTGCCCTTATTCCCACATTACTAAATAGACCTATGTTAAAAGCCTTTTACTATCCATGTATCTCATTCACTTCTGAATGTCATTTTAGCTTCACAACGTGGATCTGACTAGGAGACCTAAAATGATTTGCAAAGCATGATACAGAGTCCAGAAAGAATGAAGCAAACCATGTATGTTTCAATGGTTTGAATCTTGCTACACTACCAGAAAAAAAAGCACATTTTGTATTGTTCTCACCGAAGTTCCCTGTTTAAATGCAAGTGTGGTTACAGTACAGATTGCTTTCACTGGATTAGCACATTTTATCTTTAAAGTTTTGTTCTTTTCAATTAGAGGCTGCCTGCCAGTGCTTGGATCTTCTGACCTACATAGATTTTTATGATGGGTCTCAAGGCCTGGTTTAGTCCCAAATCTAAAACACTCTTCTAAAGACCAGCGGTAACTCTGTTTTGTGGTACATAAGACCAAAGAAAATGTAATTAAAAAAAAAAAAAAAGCCCATTTTATCTGGGAGGCAGAAAAACAGAAAAACTCTAGTACTTTTGCAGACATTCAGTTTTCTCAAATCTGAAAAACACAACCAACAGTATTCAAACAACATGCACAATTTGAGCCCAAACCTCTGAGACAGTCCAGGAGCTCGCAATGTATTACATTGTCGACTGCTTACTTTCAGCAAAACAGTTTTAAGTTTATCCACTAACTGCTTATGAAATCAGGGCAGTCCACAGAAACAAAATAGAACAGTTCCAAGCTCTAAGAAAATACCTTAGTGCTTAGAATATTTTAGGGCACCTGAAGAGGAAAAGCCACATCTGCAGGCACAACTGATTTATCTATTTATTTATATCTGGCAGTTGTATTTGCAGTGCAAAAGCAACAGTTTTTTCAGATTACCTTCTCATTCCTTCATTCCTCCCACTGCCACGGAAGCTGTATGGCGATGAAATGCATAATGTCATGTCTCCACTTTGATACTAACAATACTAGCACTTAATTACAAGCTATTTTAATTTTGGCTGAAAGCGCATGCACATCCTGACAGAATCCCTTTCAATTTCTATTCATAAATGAATCCTAACTAAAAAAACGCTCTTGACAAAAGGCAGGAAAACATCAGCAGAGGTTGCCTTCTCTCAAAACAACAAAAGCCCAATGGAGAACGCCCCACCCGCTCAACTCTGTGCAGACAGCTGCTTGTTATCCTGGGGAGAGGCTGCACGAACCACAGTGTGAAACAACGCTACTACAAATTAAGAAGGTTTTTTTACTAATGAAGAACCACCAAAAGCTTTGAAGTGGGCTGAATGAGGAACATAAGCATGGCAGGCAGCAATGCTAAAATATTAACTACCTTTTCTTCCAGTTATTGTCCTCCCCCGCAAGGCTTTCAACTCTGAGATTTGAGGCTGGAATTGCTCCACTGATGCCCTGAAGGAAGATATTCAACCTGCACAGTTTTCACAATAGGATGGCAGCTACTTTGTCTTTTGCAATAAACACTGGAACAGTGGAGAAAAGAAGTTGATTCAGAGAAAAATAATTATCAGACTTCTGTTACATAACAAACCCAAGCCAATCAGGAATTGGGATAGGAAAGAAGATGGACGATCATTTTGTAACTAGAAAACCTTGGAAAAACCTGATGAATAAACAAACATTTAATCCTCCTTGAAACAAAGTCTCAATTTGCCACAACAAACATGGGAGCTTAAATTCTTCTTCTATTCATTTTAATCTCTTAGGGAAAACAGCAGATTACTAGGAATGTAGTACAGGATTTCCAAGATGACATAGGTAACAGCATTGCCGAGCACTATGGTGGAAAAAGGATTTGCAGGTGCCTCGAGATGAACAGATGAACCTTCTGTTTTATTGCTCCCACTGGATGCTGGATGAACAGTTACAGATTCACATGGCACATCCCAAGTGTTCGAGCAAATGCAGACTTGCTGTGACACGGAGTGTGGAGGAGGACTGGCCCCTTAACCCACTGCCCACCTGCACAGCACTCAAGCTGCTGGACACAGTGACAGGACAGCCCAGCAGTCACCACAAGGAACTCCTGTCCCTGGAAAGGGACAGAAATCATCACAAACCTTAGCTAAGGGAAAATAAGTGCTCTGGCAAGGGCACGTGTGCACCCAGACTGCTGGCACCCAAGGTGGGATCTGCAGTACAGCAGCACAGTTTCCGTACTGCTGTTGCTTTGGCCATTCCACCTTTTACGTCCAAAAAGCAGCATGCAGCCTATGAGCTCCAGCAGGGCTGGCATCCAGCTAGTCAGTAAGATGAAGTCACCAAATTAATTTAGCGCTGACCTATCTGCAGTCTGGCCACCCCCTCCATCCCTGCAATGTCCACACATTGGAGCAAGATGCCGACGCTTGCATGATGGCAGAAGAGATTTCATAACACCACGCAGGGGGTTGGCAGCCCCAGCTCGTGGCTGTGACACAGCATAGGTCTGAGAGAGATGGGACAGGAGGTTAAGCAGGGAAGGCAGCAGCTCACTGATCACAGGCAGCCACAGCTTGCCAACAGCACACACAACACTGCTGCTTACAGGGGGATGCCTCACTGGAAGGGCACTGCAGAGGCTGAGGAGAGAGACTGCAGCATGTCTCTCTGTAACACACTGCAGAGCATGGGGACCTTGCCACGCATCAGCTTTTCTCTCTTGTATGCGTAACAAAAGCAGATGCACACTGTTTTTGTGCGCTGTCTCTTCTAACCTTGATACATGCATGTTATTACAAGGAACAATACCTCCCAAGCAGGCAGTGTGGAGGTATACGGCACTGCACTTGGGGAAGGAGGAGCAGAATCACAGGTGCCACCCACACACTCATCCCTAGATGACAAGGATGGGTGCCAGTGCAGGGCCCACGGGACAGAGCCAGGCAGGCAGCCAGCACTAGAAAAGGAATAAAGGTGACGACACCGAGCCGGTGAAGAGACATTTATTTTAAGCCACCTTCACCCTGCAGTTGTAAACAAGCATGTGACAACAGATGAAGCAACACATAACCACGCAGGCTGCTTGCACCCATGTATCATCCTCTAAAACATGGCTCTGTATTTCTGTAACATAAGACAGTGCTCCAGCATGGTTGCCTAAGGCTCCCGCTACCACCACTGCTCAGGGCCACGGGACAAGCCCTGAGCTCTGCAGGGCACACATGGGCAAGTGGCTGGGACCAAGCAGTGCACAGCCATGGCACAACCCACACTTATGTTCCTGGCCAACACTGTGCTGCAGACCACCAAACCTGCTCACCAGCCTGCCTTTCTCTGGGTTCTGTGCTCAGCCTCTTCCTCATCTCTCTCTACCACAAATAAAAGTGAGACTGAAAATAATAACAGCTAAAAAAAATCTGAGTTTCGACATCTCTGTGTTTGTCGAAATAGGCCCATATAAAGATCCCTGTCTCTAGCTCATACAAACTCCTCACTGATCACTGTTAATGTCATAAAGGTTTTCACTACCAGCATTTCAGCCATGACACTTGCTTTTGGTATTGGACACCAAAGAAAGTCAACCTCTTCCCTCATTTTCATGAGTTAATCCCTTAACAGCCAAGGAGACGCTACGAAATTATTCTGGTGCTCAAAAATATTACCAGCAAATGACTTGTACTTAAGGATCAACCCTACTAAGGTCTGCCTAGGATAGGACTGAACTTTTAAGTGCTACTGCTTAACTGCTAAATTAATTTTAGAGCAACTAAAACTAGAATACGCTAATCCTTCATGAAGTAAATTGCCCTTTATGAACATGCTAGCTCAGCCATCTGTGATTTATGTAATGTATTATTATTTCTGCATGCCAGTGACCACAAACTTACATTACCTTTGCTGCACTACCAATGCAAGTGTCGAAATTACCAGGATAAAGTAAAGCTTCCCCCAAACTCTTATTTTAACCATACTGTTCTTTGAAGGTCTGCAAAGTCACTGTTTTCTTTCAGTTTTCAATTTTAAATATCTCCTGCCAAACTAAAGTGGCACATTCCCAAAGTTGTGCTTTTTTCCCAACCATTTTATTTAGATGCTGCTTACTGCTTTGATGCAACTGGAGTTCTAAGAACAGAATTACTGACAGTTACAACAGTCTTTATCTGTGAGCCCCAGCAAAGCCTTGCACCTTAAGCTAAGAGAAGCATAGATGCCCTGTTTAATAGGATTTGGCCTCCTTTCATGGAATATCTTGAGGTCAACTCCTAAAGTACATTGCTTCCAGCTGGCAAATGGTCACATTAGCAAATTCAACTCCCACAATAAACAAGACAAAAAAAAACTTTATTGCTTGAATTACCTTTAACTACACACAACTGCAATTAAGAAGTTAATAACCCATGCTGCAATGAGAATATTTGGCTTCTTCTGCCCTCTCAGTGCTGGTGTAGGTCATGAGATGAGACAGTTCTGCACCCCTCCCTGTAAACAAACGTCAGACTACGCATATATCTGATACAGCTTAACAGCCCAACATTTCCTGGAGATTAAACTTATCAATAATGTTAATATTTTCTACATTAAAATGTATACAAGTCGTTAAAAACTGAGGGAGTAATATATTAGCTCTTAACTTCAAAACATAATCCTTAATTGAAATGTAGATAATTAATCTTATGACGCAACAGAACTATTCTTGTGCTCCACTGTGCGTCAATGAACTTTTGGCCATTCCTGGGTAGCAAATTGCAGAAATTTCTCTCAGTGATTTGTGCGATGCAACAAGAAGTAATTAGTGCACTGCAGAAGCAGCAATACAACTTCTGCAAGAATTAAGATCAAAAACTATTGAACTGACATTGCATACACACATTTTTCTTTCCCATTTGAAACCTTTGACCACAGAACGATTTCATTTTGGTGACAGTACTAAGTGTGTTGCTACATATTACTTTTAAAGAAGCACTGGAACAGGTTGCCTGGAGGGGCGGTGGATGTCCCAGCCTTGGAAACATTCAAGATCAACCCAGACCAGGCTCTGAGCAATCTGATCTAGCTGTAGATGTCCCTGTTCATTGCAGGCGAGTTGGACTAGATGATTTTTAAGGGTCCCTTCAGACCCAAATTAATCTTTCACTTTAAAGTAGCTTGATACCATGACTTAATTTTGTGTGGTGCATTTTGAACTCAAGAGCTGTTTATGCCTCTTCAGGTTACCTAATATGATCATACTGTGATTGAGGCAGGCAAGGAACTCCAAAGATCACTTAGTCCAACCTCCCAGTGGCAACAGAGCCAACAAGAGAAGGCTGCTGATGGCACCATCTAGCCCAATGCAGGAGCCGATTCTAAATCTGTACCTTGTAACCTTTGAAACATTAATACAGGCAAGGACTGACGTGAACCCCAAATAATAATTCAGTCAAATATAATTCAAACTATTCTGCACAACATGGTTTTCAACAGGGCAGCTTTTTACAAGTGAATGCTGTCCATTACGGAAAATTTCTCTATTTATTCAGTCAATAATCATTTCACTGCCTCCATGCTCTCAACACTCCTACACAAAACAGCCTTTCTGTATATGAAAGCTCCCAATATATCATGGGTTACGTACTCTACTTCCATACAATCACTCTCAGATTCTGTCATTATTTTCATAAGTCATGATCTGTATAACACCGAATCTGTAAGTAAAGCAATGCACGTCCTGCTCCAAGTATTTCAGTACTTCCCATTCATGGTATTACTGGACTAACTCCGCAGAGATTAACCATTAGAAGTGAAGCCTAACAACCATGTAAAAATTGCCTAAAATGAATTTTCATCCCCCCGAAATTGTTTAATACATATTGCCAGCAAGCCCTCCTGAGAATCAACACTGCATTCCAGAGTGACAAGCAAGAATTTACATTCAAGTGCATCCTTGAATAATTGCAGCTGGTTGAGTAGGAAATTTGTACAGCTCTGAGAAGCCCTGCTGTAGAGGGAATATTCATTCCACTTACCCCTAAAGATAAAACTGAAGTCCCCTGATCTCTCTAACTACTTTCAGGGTTCCAAGAAACTTAATAATGAAAATTAAACCACTGAAACAATACACATAGCCACATGGAAAAACAGGAACATGCACTACCACACAACATCATGGCAGCAAAGTACACTATTCCCTTACTGTCTCACATGCTGGAGAATAAAGATCCATTTTGCACACAGAAGAAATCCCAAACGTAACCCAGACCAGGAATTCTTCAGTTTGCATAGCTTGCTTCAATATTGCTCCAGACTACACTTCAATTCACAAGAGCTCACCCCACTGCTGCTGCCTTGCCTCTCCATCTTCCATCACCTCACCCACATCTCAGATTGCTCCCTCCCCCAGACACCATGAGTCAGGCACGCAAGCCAGCCGCGTGCAAGACCAGAACATCAAGACCATGATCTGCATGGCATATTCCTCTCCAGGCACAACAATTTTGCACAGTCGTAGGATTTCCTCCGGAAGCTGCATCCTTAAGTCTCTACGCACCGATTAACATTTACATTTCCTGTTTAGATAGCACAACAAAACAGCAGATTTAATATGAAAGCACAACTCAATAAGCACAGAGTTCGATGCAAAGCAAGAAAACATTTCCACATAGATTAGCCAAGCCATGTAACGGGTGTGCTTTTGGTATACAGAGCCTTCTCTATCAAATATTTAGTGACTTAGTATGCCATCGGGAATTTAGACAAATTGTAGTAAAAAAAAAAAAATCATAAGCAGTTCTTCACTTTGAGTTAGATGAGTTAGCACGAGGACAGCAGAACTATGCTAAAAATAAACAAAAAGGCTGTTGTTTTTAAAAAACCTGAAGAGTTAAATGCATGTTCAGTAAACTTTTATAGCTGATACTCTCCTTCTCCTCCCATCTAATTATAATGAAACAATATGATGAAGATGCTTTATTGGTGAGTCAGGCAGCATGGATCCGAGCACGGCAAGACTCACACAGCTTTTCAGTGCTACGTTAGCACCGTCCCCGCAGAGACATGGATGTGTTCCATCTATACTCCCTGGCATTGATAGGGGCAGCAGGCGATCAGCAGCCCGAGCTGGGAACAAAGATCCAGTGGGACACACCAGGCACCCGCACGCAGCCCAATATTCACTGCTGTCACCGCTGTTACTGCACGCTGCGGCCTTCATGCCATCCCGTTCAGTGGTTCGTGTGATTGAGAACAGATGTGGTGCGACTGCTCGTTTTCAATTATCAAACAAAGGCTGAAAGTTGCATCCCCAAAATGAAAAGCTGGCACACACTTAATCTTCCTTACCAAGCCTCTGCTATAATTATCTTTGGGCATGAGGAAGGAGAAAAGACTGTCAAATTAACTAACCTCCCCACCCTCAGGCCCCAAAACCAAAACCTCTGAAGATATTTTTAAGAAGTCACTTATTTGAATGCCAAGGATTGAAATGCAAACCTACTACACTTGTGTTTTTTTCTTTTTTTTCCTTTCTCCTTACTGCCTCCAAAAACAATTTTTCCTATCTCAAGTGGTTACTCAGGCTTCTCCTCCTAGAACATTCCTGCAGCGCAGCCTGCCTGCACAGAGGGGGCTGTACCTCCCTTGCATTAGCTGCTCATGCAGCAAAGAAGGAACCCAAAAGAAAAGCTTCTATGGGGCATTCCTGGTCCACAGCCCTGCTTCCACATCACCAGTTTTTCATTGTTATCCAGGGAGACAGGACTGAAGCAAAACGCCTGTTTCGAGAAGTGGCGGCATCCAATTCAGTTCTATCTTAAATTTGCTCCTGTTTTTGTTAGCATGCAGGAAATACTGCTGTTGCTATGCAACCCAGAAAGGTTAAAAAAAAAAAAAAAAAAAAAAAAAAAAAAAAAAAAAAAAAAAAAAACAAAAAAAAAAAAAAAAAAAAAAAAAAAAAAAAAAAAAAAAAAAAAAAATAAAAAAAAAAAAAAAAAAAAAAAAAAAAAAAAAAAAAAAAAAAAAAAAGCCAACAAAAAACCAACAACACCCACCATGTACTAAAATAGGGCCCAGCCTCCTGCCTAGAGGATGCTCTGGAAACCCACAGAGGTTGGGTGCAGTTCGGATGTTCACAGATGCCCCTGGAGCTGCACAAGACCAGGTTGGATGGGGCCCTGCGCAGCCTGATCTGGTGGGTGGCAGCCCCTACCCATGGCTAGGGGTTGGGACCAGATGACCTTCGAGGTCCCTTCCAAGCCACGCCATCCTGTGATTCTCCTTGGTGAGAGTGCCTACGTGCATGCTGCAGAGATGGTTCTGCCTGAAAGCACCTCGTTCCCTTGCACAAATTGGGCTGTCCGGCATGGAACATCTCTGCTTCAAACCCCCCAAACAGCACTGAGCAGACCAATCCTCCCCAGCGTGGGCTTGCAGGCAATTCCCAGTCAGCATGAAGCAGTTTCCCTCCTTGCTTTTTTTGAGAGTAGAGCCTGACCAGCACAATTCTCTCTGGGCAGAGCACTCCCTAATCACAAAACAAGATTACAGATGAGCAGCCGCAGTAGAGGCAGGAAGCCAGCTTTATGAAAGTGAAAGAAAAGAGAAGGGTCTGAGCTGAAACACAACGGCTTTCTTCAGGGTCCCTGCTTCTCTCAGGGAGCAATGAACACTGTGCTGCCCTCTGGGTGCTTGCAAGGCAAGGACTTATCACAAATGCAGTTGTTAGAGAAGCACAGGCCACATTTGTAGGGTGTGGTCTCTTACAAACATTTCCAATGGCCTTTCTTATGCTTCCACTGCAACCTAGGATGGAACTTATGACCTGAAATTGCAGCAGTTAGGCCAAGAGTAAACACCTCTGGAAATAACATGCCAAGTTACTAATGTGGTTAGCAGCATTTGCTCCAGGAGCATTTACAGTATCAGCAGACAACAACAACTCGCTGCATTTTACTCAGTCTCCTTTCCACAAGTTCTCAACAAGTCTGGACCTTGAACTATTAACATCGTCCACACAAATCGTCTTTTTTTTCTTACTTCAGTGGAATCATTCACTCACTGCACCCAGCAGAGCACAGCTTTGGAGTGAGCAGTGCCTCCTGCCCAAAGCAGGGTGCAGCAGCACATCCGCTCCATGCAAGTCCATAGCTGCACAGAAGGAACAGGCACTCAAAGAGCAGTTTCCAAGAAGATGACTAAGGAGAACCAAGCATCTTAAGGAGATACCTTCAGAAATGTACATAGAATCCCTTGACTTAGAAGAAACCTTTAAGGGTCATCTATTCCAACTCCCCTGCAACGAACAGAGCTTCGAAAAAATACGGTGAGCTGATCAGCCATACAGAATACTTCAACTCTGCCAAGAACCACTGCAGACATGCTTACTTGAGAACAATTCTCCACCCAGCTGTTGATTTGGTTTCTCACTGAATTTTTTCAGTCTTTTTTGAACACAGAAAAGAAACTATACTTAAATTTAATGCTGTTCTCCAAAACAAGTACAAACCTATTTCAGGCCAACAAAACAACACCTCACTTCCAACCACACTGTAAAGTTAGTCTCCTGATCTGGAACACATACAGCTGACACATGCAATTCCTTTCTTTGTGACAGAAGGAGCACGTGATCAGAGAAGTACAGATTCACTCTTATCATTAGTTATTATTACTTTCTGATTTTATTATTTACTGCAGAAGACAACATCTCCCCGCGACTGCATTTTACACCAAAGCAACTGGTTTCCATTTACCAACTAAGTGAGGGTGGAGGAGAAACTTAACACCTCTGGCCTGTATGTCCCAGTCTGCAAAACATAATATGTGCTCTGGACAGCTTGTAAGGACTATTTGTGGCTTCACACAGCACAAGGCTGGGACTCATGTGGTGTGGGTTCAGTTCCTCGCTGCACTCTCAGTATGATGGTAACACCAGGGAATCCCTCTCATGTCAGATTCCTGACTTGCAAATTGGTACCAAGTTTACCTTGTTCAAACTTCATCAGGATTCACAGGCAGCTCAACTGGCAGGAGCTGGATATTTCAGAAGGAAAGCTTCATGAAGTACTTTGAGCTATAGATTGAAAGCTAAGCATCTTCTCTCTCCAGTGAGAGCGAACCTACAGATCTAGGTGCCATGACTCTGCAGGACAGGGTGGGTTTCCACAAGGAGCCAAAGTAGGATTCTTTAATTGAGTTATTCCTTTTATACGTTAAAGGTTTGTTTCTAAAATAATTTTAATTGGATTGCTTACCTCCCCAAAATAGAATGCAATATTAGCATTATCTGCCCTGCATTCTTGTATATTCCCATAGACGGGCAGAAGGATGCAAAGCCATGCAAGGCGCCTTGTGCTGGGAAGAATTTGCCTTTCATACAGATGCTGCACAAGTTCATGCTTTCTGGAAAATTGGGCAATTGATGCAATTATTTTTGTCATCATGTGCTCAATACAGCTGCCTCACAAAATGCCTTTCCTAGACATAGCTCAGTGCAGGGTGAAGCAGACAGAAGGACTAGCAAATCGACTTGTTGATAGCTGCTGGAGACTGTACTTACGCGCTGCAAAAGAATAATGGAGAACTCCATTCAAGGGAGGTTTTCCAGAAGAGCCTTCTGAAGGCAAGCAGTGAGATTGCAAGCTGCAGCACCTAGGGTGCATGCTAGAATAACTGAAGGTTGGCTTGCAATGAATTGTCGTGCGTCCACCTCATATTTCTGCTCAGCAGTGCAGTGGAAACACAGCTTTCCTCAACCATAGAGCTAGTTAGTGCCGAGCAGTCATTTAGGGATAGGAAGCAAAGGCTCCATTTTTTCCTGCCAACAGATACAGCTCTTCACAAAAGCAAACAACAACACCGAGAGCACGCACCGCCTCGGCACCGCAGCTCCGCGCTCCACGCACGCACCGGGGCTGCGCTACAGAGGCAGGACCAGGCTCGGGGGCGGCACGGCTCAGCTCCGCGGTGCAGCCCGGCCGCGCCCGGCTCCCGGCAGCCTTCCCCGCCCCACGGCAAGGCGCTAGTACCGAGCCCTCCGCCGGCTGTCAGCGGCCGGCAGCGCCCGCCGGAGCCGCAGACGTTGCGGTTCTCCTCGGAGAAGCGCCGCTGCGACCCAGCGCAGCCCGCCCCGGGGCCGCTGCCCGCGGGCAGCCCCATTTCCTGCTCCAGGGGCGTTCCCTGCAGAGGCTCCGCTCGCTGTCAGCGCGCAGCATCCGAGCGGCCGTGCCCGGCCCCGGAGCCGCGACCCGCAGCGAACAATGCCACCGGGCGCGGGGCTGCGACAAAGCGGCGGGCCCGCACCCCTAGGAGCAGGGCTGGGCTGGGGGCCGCGCCCGGCGCTGCGGTTCCCTGCGCGACTGACGGGCGGGTTCTTTCTTCCCCCTCCTTCG